>NC_091216.1:2894148-2914148 GCF_040958095.1 Procambarus clarkii
TTTTCACAAACAGGGATCTACTACTAGCTGTTTGCAGGGTACTAGATGAAGACGGGTTTGTTTACAAGACCACAGAAGAGGGAGACAGCCCACTGTCTCTTGCTTGCTCTCTAGGGTGTTATGAAATAGCCCAAGTAAGTTACTTTAACATCATTTCTTTCATATTTGTATAGGACTGGATCATCATAATATATACCAGCATATGTTCAAGCATACCATCATACCTGGTATGCTCCAGGTATGCATCCATTTTTTTATATAATAATAATAATTGTTGGGGGGACAGAAAGCCAGAGTGTATTCATACACGTTAGTCTTATATTCAGGCCCCCTCCCCCCCTCACAAGGTAGTTACTGACTGCCCAGGATGCAATCCCACAACAAGCTGACTCACAAATAAATACTTATTGCTAGGTGAACAGAGGTATTGGGACAAAGGAAATGTGCCTAATGATTTGTCCCGCCCTGGATTCAAACCTAGTATTTCCGATTGTGCATCGAGAACTAACCAGGCTGTACTACTGGGACCCATTTACATTTAGACCCCAGGCCTAGACAAGGAAGTGAATGACATGTATGTCAAGTTTTGTGAAATATATGATAGGCACAAAATTTTTTATACCAAAACAGAGATGCAGAAGCAGGCGATGAGTCACAATAACGTGGCTAAAGTATGTTGACCGGACCCCACACTAGAAGGTAAAGGGACGACGACGTTTCGGTCCGTCCTGGACCATTCTCTAGATCGAATGGTCAAGACTTGAGAATGGTCCAGGACGACCGAAACGTCGTCGGCCCTTCACCTTCTAGTGTGTGGTCTGGTCAACAGAGATGCAGAACTAGGAAACTAGGATTGGTTCAACAGAAATTGCAAGAGGGCCAGAGAACAAAAGACACACAAATGGAATTGGTACAGGAAGAGGCCAAACCCCCAAACATATCAGCGATACAAAAATGCGAGAAACAACTACAGTGGAACCTCTATTAACGAGTGGCTCTATTAACGAGTTTTTCCAGTAACGAGCAAGCCACTCGCAGCAAATTTGTCTCTATTGACGAGCTCGCCTCTATTAACGAGTGAAACCACATGGCGCTTCCTAGCGTCTCGCGGGTTCTCGCAAATTCTCGGACGCCTCCGACACCAGTGTTGTTGTTGTATCTCACACGACAAGCATCCCTCTGGATTTATTTGAGCTTTTCTTTGGGTTTTTAGTGGTTTTGCGACTACAATTTGTAACACACGATGTCTCCTAAGAAGCTGCTTGCTAAAGATAGTGTTTTCAAGAGGAAGAAAGACACAATTACTGTGGATTTGAAGAAGGAAATTATAGCAAAGCATGAGTCTTGTGACTGATCTCACAAGGGAGTATGGCAGGTCCTCATCAACAATTTACACCATTAGTAAGGGAATGAGGAGGTAAGGGAGGATGCTGCCTCTTCCACTGAGATCAGGGAAGTGTTTGGAATGTTTGAAAAGGTGAACACATTCTTGGAAAAGCTGTGCTGATAAAGCAGTGACAACCCGGTGTGTGAAAATGTTTAATTAATTTATCACTTTGTGATAACTCTTTATGAAAGTGTTATCACTTTTGCAGGTATATGTCGCTTGAACGTAACACACTTTTTTTCTCTTGAATGCACCCAAACACCGCGCTCAAGCATCATTTGAGCAAATATTTCTATAAAATCCAATACTTATCCGATCGACTTGGGGATTGTATACATGTTTGCCATGAAATTTCCGTTTTCTTTAATAACCACATTGCCTATTTGAGAGAACGGCATTGTATTGTATCTTCATGGTAAGACTATTATATTGTTGACACAACGAGTGTAATCAACGTAGTTTTTTTATTTGGTGCTGGTCTAACGAATCCTTGTGTGACATTTGAAATGAAATTTGGGTGAAATTCCCAAGAAGAGAGAGTCCGCCTGACTTAGAGGTGGATTCTCCTTCCACACCATAACCCCTCTCATCCTTCCCACCTCTCCATCGTCTCCCTCAAGCCAGCAACTACCGTTCATAAGGTAAAGTAAATATTAAAACACTACAACAAAACATTTATATTTACATGTGCAGTATTATATTTACATAAAAAAAAGTCATACAAGTATGGATGTTTTTGGGAGTGGAACGGATTAAATTTATTTCCTTTATTTTAAATGGGGAAATTTGTTTCCAAAGGCGAGTTTTCCAGGTAACGAGCTCGGTGCCAGAACGGATTAAACTCGTTAATAGAGGTTCTACTGTACACTGCAGTGAGGAGAGAGGCAGAAAGTAATTTTGAAAAAGGGATTGCAGACAAATGTAAAACAGAACCAGGTCTATTCTATAAATTCATAAGCAACAAATTGCAGGTAAAGGATAATATTCAGAGGTTGAAAATGGGAAATAGATTCACGGAAAATGAAAAGGAAATGTGTGAAACATTAAACGAAAAGTTCCAAAGTGTGTTTGTACAAAATGAAATCTTCAGGGAACCAGACACAATAAGAATTCCAGAGAACAATATAGAGCACATAGAGGTGTCTAGAGACGAAGTGGGAAAAAATGCTCAAGGAGCTAAGTAAGAACAAAGCAGTTGGTCCAGATGGAGTTTCACCATGGGTTCTGAGAGAATGTGCATCTGAGCTCAGCATTCCACTTCACCTGATCTTTCAGGCATCTCTGTTTACAGGAGCTGTAGCTGATGTGTGGAAAAAGGCTAACATAGTTCCAATCTACAAAAGTGCAAACAGGGAAGACCCCCTTAATTATAGACCTGTATCATTGACAAGTGTAATAGTCAAAATATTGGAAAAAATAATTAAAACTAAATGGGTAGAACACCTGGAGAAAAACAATATAATATCAGACAGACAGTATGGTTTTCGATCTGGAAGATCCTGTGTAACGAACTTACTCTATGATAGAGCCACAGAGATTTTACAGGAAAGAGATGGTTGGGTTGACTGCATCTATCTGGACCTAAAAAAGGCTTTCGACAGAGTTCCCCATAAAATGCTATGGGAACTGGAACATATTAGAGGGGTGACAGGTAAGCATCTAACATGGATGAAAAATTTTCTGACATAGAAAAATGAGGGCAGTGATCAGAGGCAATGTATCGGACTGGTGAAATGTCACAAGTGGAGTACCACAGGGTTCAGTTCTTGCACCAGTGATGTTTGTCTACATAAATGATCTACCACTTGGTATACAGAATTATATGAACATGTTGATGATGCTAAGATAATAGGAAGGATAAGAAACTTAGATGATTGTCATGCCCTTCAAGATGACCTGGACAAAATAAGTATATGGAGCACCACTTGGCAAATGGAATTTAATGTTAATAAATGTCATGTTATGGAATGTGGAATAGGAGAACATAGACCCCACACAACCTATATATTATGTGAGAAATCTTTAAAGAATTCTGATAAAGAAAGAGATCTAGGAGTGGTTCTAGATAGAAAACTATCACCTGAGGACCACATAAAGAATATTGTGCAAGGAGCCTATGCTATGCTTTCTAACTTCAGAATTGCATTTAAATACATGGATGGCGATATACTAAAGAAATTGTTCATGACTTTTGTTAGGCCAAAGCTAGAATATGCAGCTGTTGTGTGGTGCCCATATCTTAAGAAGCACATCAACAAACTGGAAAAGGTGCAAAAACATGCTACTAAGTGGCTCCCAGAACTGAAGGGCAAGAGCTACGAGGAGAGGTTAGAAGCATTAAATATGCCAAAACTAGAAGACAGAAGAAAAAGAGGTGATATGATCACTACATACAAAATAGTAACAGGAATTGATAAAATCGATAGGGAAGATTTCCTGAGACCTGGAACTTTAAGAACAAGAGGTCATAGATTTAAACTAGCTAAACACAGATGCCGAAGAAATATAAGAAAATTCACTTTCACAGAGTGGTAGACGGTTGGAACAAGTTAGGTGAGAAGGTGGTGGAGGCCAAGACTGTCAGTAGTTTCAAAGCGTTATATGAGAGTGTGCTGGGAAGACGGGACACCACGAGCGTAGCTCTCATCCTGTAACTACACTTAGGTAATTACACACACACACACACACACACACCACACACCACACACACCACACACACACACACACACACACACACACACACACACACACACACACACACACACACACACACACACACACACACACACACACACAAGGGATAAGGGAGTATCTAAGCAATAGGAAGCAGAGAGTTACGGTGAGGGGTGAGACCTCCGATTGGCGTGAAGTCACCAGTGGAGTCCCACAGGGCTCTGTACTCGGTCCTATCTTGTTTCTGATATATGTAAATGATCTCCCGGAGGGTATCGATTCATTTCTCTCAATGTTTGCGGACGATGCTAAAATTATGAGAAGGATTAAAACAGAAGAGGACTGTTTGAGGCTTCAAGAAGACCTAGACAAGCTGAAGGAATGGTCGAACAAATGGTTGTTAGAGTTTAACCCAACCAAATGTAATGTAATGAAGATAGGTGTAGGGAGCAGGAGGCCAGATACAAGGTATCATCTGGGAGAGGAAATTCTTCAGGAGTCAGAGAAGGAAAAAGACTTGGGGGTTGATATCACGCCAGACCTGTCTCCTGCAGCACATATCAAGCGGATAACATCAGCGGCATATGCCAGGCTGGCCAACATACGAACGGCATTCAGAAACTTGTGTAAAGAATCATTCAGAACTTTGTATACCACATATGTCAGGCCAATCCTGGAGTATGCAGCCCCAGCATGGAGTCCATATCTAGTCAAGGATAAGACTAAACTGGAAAAGGTTCAAAGGTTTGCCACCAGACTAGTACCCGAGCTGAGAGGTATGAGCTACGAGGAGAGACTACGGGAATTAAACCTCACTTCGCTGGAAGACAGAAGAGTTAGGGGGGACATGATCACCACATTCAAGATTCTGAAGGGGATTGATAGGGTAGATAAAGACAGTCTATTTAACACAAGGGGAACACGCACAAGGGGACACAGGTGGAAACTGAGTGCCCAAATGAGCCACAGAGATATTAGAAAGAACTTTTTTAGTGTCAGAGTGGTTGACAAATGGAATGCACTAGGAAGTGATGTGGTGGAGGCTGACTCCATACACAGTTTCAAGTGTAGATATGACAGAGCCCGATAGGCTCATGAATCTGTACACCTGTTGATTGACGGTTGAGAGGCGGGACCAAAGAGCCAGAGCTCAACCCCCGCAAACACAACTAGGTGAGTACACACACACACACACACACACACACACACACACACACGGGAGGTGAAGCTGGAGGAGGCAGAAGTCACACTGCAGCAAGCTCCTGGAAATATCGAATTACCTAAGTATTGGGAACAGGTTGAGGGCTACAGTGGTGTCCCAGGTTACATAAAGGTTCAGGGAAGAGTAAAAGCAAATAAAATACAATAAACAAGTAAAACTGAGTGAAAATAGTCGAGTGGAAAAGTTTGTTTTGGTCTAGAACAAAATCAAAGATGGCCGCCGCCACCACCCCCACTGAGAAGGTAGACACACCATCAGATGATGGTTTCAAAGGATTCTCAACACAAGATATAAGGAAAGGAGGTGTTCTTGGCAGGTTAGAGATAATTGAGGACATGCAAATGAAGTATGAAGAAAAAGTGCTTAAATTAGAAGAGGACAATGGAGCTCTTTGGAGTGAGCTTTGCACTCTAAAAGGGAGTATGCTGCAACAAGGTAAGATTATTACTGCATTAACAGACAAGGTAACAAATCAGGAGGAGCAAATCAAGGAACTAGTGAAAGAAAATGAGGCATGGAAAGTGAAGTGTGGTGACTTTGAAGAAATAAACAAGAAGATAGACTCATATGGTGAACAACTCCAAGCAAGCCTAAGGGCTAACATAGAGTTAGGTAAGGATCTCCAACTGGAAACTTCACTGACAACTCACATAGAGGAGGTGAATAAAGAACTAGAAAAGTATAAAGAAGAAATAAAAGTGACATATGCTGAAGTTGTAAAAGAGAAAGAGACTATCAAAGAAGTGTGTTCGGAAGTCAAAACCAGAAATGACCAACAAGAAGCAGAAATTAGGCAAGCAATTAGGAAAGAACTGGTTACCAACAGTAAACTGGTACAAAACACTGCAGATAGAACTAAGTCCATAATCATTTTTGGATGTTTAGAGAAGGAAATTTCATCTAGGGTGGACCGAGCGGCAGAAGAGATGAAAATCATAGAGAAAATAGTAGGTTTAGGAGAAGGCTCAAAGGAAAATGTCAGTGATTTTAGAAGAATAGGAAAATATGAGAAAGAAAAGAACCGCCCCTTAAGGGTGACCTTTAATGGAGTGAAAAACATGATGGAAGTGCTAAGAAATGCCAGGAAACTGCAGAGTGATGAGGTTGGCAAATCTTGGTCAATAAGACAAGACCTCTCCAAGGAAGACAGAGAAAAGCTGAAAATGAACTTAATTGAGGCAAAACGGCTAAATGGGGATAGAAATGAAGACAGAAATTCTTTTTTTTACAAAGTGACAGGGACTGGAAAGCTTGTAAAATGGTACATAAAAATAAAGCAACAAGATCAGTAGTGGAAGGGGGAGTAAAGAGCAAAGGAAAAGGGAACATGTTCCTGAAAATTGTATATACCAACATAGATGGAGTGAGGTCAAAAACTTTGGAGTTGCAAGATATAATCCAGCTTAGGGTCCCAGATATTGTTGCATTATCAGAAACGAAACTTGAAGGAAATATAATAAATGAAGTCATATTCCCAAGAGGCTACTCAGTTTGGAGACGTGACAGGAAAACTAGGAAGGGAGGAGGAGTGGCTGTACTGGTGAAAAAACACCTGAAGGTAAAAGAGTTAATATTTGAAAACCCTCGAGATATTGACATAATGGCATTGCAGGTCTGGAATCAGGATGATAACCTGATAATTGTAAATACCTACAGCCCACCAGCAAGCAACACGTGGACAAAGGAAGAACTGGATGACAAACGAGAGGGCCTCATAATGGTCATGAGAGATATTATTGTACAAGCAGATAAAGATAAATCACGACTGTTGATACTGGGGGACTTCAACTTTAGAGCAATAGACTGGGAGGCCTATGAAGCAAGAACGGAGGACTTTTGGACATGCAGATTTGTGAACCTCATTCTGGAGACATTCTTGTATCAACACATAAAGCAAGCCACAAGAATGAGGGAAGGAGATATACCGTCAGTACTGGATCTAGTATTCACCAGGAAAGAAGAAGAGATTTTTGACATCCAGTACCTTCCTCCCTTGGGAAAGAGTGATCACGTCCTGTTAGACATTAAATATGCTTTAAGATATCATCTAGAAGAAAATGGGGACATTGAAACAGTTGATAAACTCGATTTAAAGAGAGGCAACTATGGGGAACTTCGAAATTTTTTTAATGTGTAATTGGACAGAATTGTTGCTAGGCAGGGAAGTAAATGAAATGTATGCCAAATTTTTAAAACTATACGAGGAAGGCACACAAACATTCATACCAAAACAGAGATGCAGGACCAGAAAACAGGATTGGTTCGACAGAAATTGTGAGAGGGCAAGAGACCAAAAGACAAAAATGGAATCAGTATAGGAAGAGGCCAAACCCCCAAACATACCAGCGATACAAAGATGCGAGAAACAATTATACAGCAGTAAGGAGAGAGGCAGAAAGAAATTTTGAAAAAGGGATAGCAGATAAATGTAAAACAGAACCGGGCCTATTCTACAAATTCATAAACAACAAATTGCAGGTAAAGGATAATATCCAGAGGTTGGAAATGGGAAACAGATTCACGGAAAATGAAAAGGAAATGTGTGAAACATTAAATGAAAAGTTCCAAAGTGTGTTTGTACAAAATGAAATCTTCAGAGAACCAGACACAATAAGAATTCCAGAGAACAACATAGAGCGGATAGAGGTGTCTAGAGATGAAGTGGAAAATATGCTAAAGGAGCTCGGGAGGAACAAAGCAGCTGGCCCAGATGGCGTTTCACCATGGGTTCTGAGAGAATGTGCATCTGAGCTCAGCATTCCACTTCACCTGATCTTTCAGGCATCCCTGTGTACAGGAATCGTAGCAGACGTGTGGAAACAGGCTAACATAGTTCCAATCTACAAAAGTGGCAGCAGGGAAGACCCCCTCAATTATAGACCTGTATCATTGACAAGTGTAATAGTGAAAGTATTGGAAAAGCTAATCAAAACTAAATGGGTAGAACACCTGGAGAGAAATGATATAATATCAGACAGACAGTATGGTTTTCGATCAGGAAGATCCTGTGTATCGAATTTACTCAGTTTCTATGATTGGGCCACAGAGATATTACAGGAAAGAGATGGCTGGGTTGACTGCATCTATCTGGACCTAAAAAAGGCTTTCGACAGAGTTCCACATAAGAGGTTGTTCTGGAAACTGGAAAATATTGGAGGGGTGACAGGTAAGCTTCTATCATGGATGAAAAATTTTCTGATAGAAAAATGAGGGCAGTAATCAGAGGCAATGTATCGGAATGGAGAAATGTCACAAGTGGAGTACCACAGGGTTCAGTTCTTGCACCAGTGATGTTTATTGTGTACATAAATGATCTACCAGTTGGTATACAGAATTATATGAACATGTTTGCTGATGATGCTAAGATAATAGGAAGGATAAGAAATTTAGATGATTGTCATGCCCTTCAAGAAGACCTGGACAAAATAAGTAGATGGAGCACCACTTGGCAAATGGAATTTAATGTTAATAAATGTCATGTTATGGAATGTGGAATAGGAGAACATAGACCCCACACAACCTATATATTATGTGAGAAATCTTTAAAGAATTCTGATAAAGAAAGAGATCTAGGAGTGGTTCTAGATAGAAAACTATCACCTGAGGACCACATTAAGAATATTGTGCAAGGAGCCTATGCAATGCTTTCTAACTTCAGAATTGCATTTAAATACATGGATGGCGATATACTAAAGAAATTGTTCATGACTTTTGTTAGGCCAAAGCTAGAATATGCAGCTGTTGTGTGGTGCCCATATCTTAAGAAGCACATCAACAAACTGGAAAAGGTGCAAAGACATGCTACTAAGTGGCTCCCAGAACTGAAGGGCAAGAGCTACGAGGAGAGGTTAGAAGCATTAAATATGCCAAAACTAGAAGACAGAAGAAAAAGAGGTGATATGATCACTACGTACAAAATAGTAACAGGAATTGATAAAATCGACAGGGAAGACTTCCTGAGACCTGGAACTTCAAGAACAAGAGGCCATAGATTTAAACTAGCTAAACACAGATGCCGAAGAAATATAAGAAAATTCACCTTCGCAAATAGAGTGGTAGACGGTTGGAACAAGTTAAGTGAGAAGGTGGTGGAGGCCAAGACCGTCAGTAGTTTCAAAGCGTTATATGACAAAGAGTGCTGGGAAGACGGGACACCACGAGCGTAGCTCTCATCCTGTAACTACACTTAGGTAATTACACTTAGGTAATTACACACACACACCTCCCCCCCTCTCTCCCTTACCCGCTCTCTCCCTCACCCGCTCTCTTCCTCATCCACTCTCTCCCTCTCCTCTCCCTCCCGCCTCTCTCTCCATCTCCTCCCCCCCCTCCCCTTCTACCTTCTTCTCACTTCAGTGGAAGGGTCGGATCCCCCCCCACCCACCCATTTATCTCTCCCTTTATCACTCCCTTTCTCTCTCTCTCTCTCTCTCTCTCTCTCCCCCTCTCTCTCTCTCTCCCTCCCCCATCCCAACAGGGTCAAGATGGCAGCCAGAGGTCCCAGGGGAGCAGGAAAGAGCCAAGGTGACGAGATGAAGGAAATGTTCGCCCAGTTTCTGGAGGACATCAAGAGTGAGATGCAAGAAATGATGCAGGAAATGAAGAACGAAATAAGCAACCTGAAAAGAGAGCTGACAGCAGCAAAGGAGGAGATTAGAACCCTCAAAGAGAATGGTATCGAGGCTGAGAGTCAGAAAACCACCCAGGGAGAAGGTGGTAATAGTTTTCTGGATGAGAATGCCACAATAAAAGCAACATTTGCGGAAATACTAAAAAAAAATAACTCTGAAGTAATGACTGCAGTGATGGAGGTGGCCATGAAAGCAGCCACCTCGCAGGAGGCGGCACGCTCCACTAGCCAACTGCTGGAAAGGAAAAGATCAGTGGTTGCTGTGGGTATTAGGGAACAGGAAGGAACCAATAGGACAGAGTGGAATGACAAGGACAAAGCAGCAGTGAATGAAGTACTAAAGGCACTAGATATGGAAGGGGCCGAGCATAGCATTGAGAAGGTTTTCAGGCTAGGCCGGTACAACAAAGACCGAGACCGAATGATAAAGATAGTGTTTGCAAACGAGAACACAAAGGAGAGGATCCTATCAAGGAAGAGCTCCCTGAAAAACGTGGGAAAATTAAAAAATGTATTCCTCCAGCGAGACATGACGAGGAGAGAGCCGTGGCGGCAGAAGCAAGGAAGAGGCGCAGGGCGAGAGGGGAAAACCAGGAAGTCACAGCTCCCAACACAACACCCCCAGAGGCGAGGGGGGAACCCACAACCAGCTACCCAGTAACACCAGAAGGGAGGACAACCCCGCCTCCCTCCTCTGCATAGAAAACCCCCCTACCCCAAACCCTCCCTGCCCCCACTCAAAAGTTCAGCCAAATCTCCCTCCCCCCACACCCAATCCCCACCCTTCTACCCCTCCCCTCCTCCCGAGTCCTCCCTCCCCCCCTTTCCTTCCCGTCCTCCCTCCCCTTTCACCCCATACCCTCCCTATCCCTCCCCCTTCACTGGATCCCCCGCCCCTCATTCCAGTATCCTCTGAGATCCTGTTACCCACCTCACAGGTCCTCACACCCATGGAACAGCCTCCCCCACCAGCAGAACACTCACCAAGGAGGCGATTTGAGAAGGGACAGAAGTGAGCCTCAAAGCGATGTACACTAACATAGATGGAATTACAAATAAAGCAAATGAGCTTGGAGAACTGGTACTAGAGGAAAACCCAGACATAATAGCCCTCACAGAAACAAAGATCACGAAAACAATAACAAATGCAGTGTTTCCACAGGACTATTATGTTATGCGGAAAGAGAGGGAAGGAAGAGGTGGGGGTGGTGTAGCTCTGCTGGTAAGAAAAGGCTGGGATTTTGAGGAGATGGATATTCAGGGCTGTGAAGGTTTCAGTGACTACATAGCAGGTACTGTAACAAATGGAGGGAAAAAAATTATAGTCGCAGTCATATATAATCCACCACCAAATGACAGAAGACCTAGACAGGAATATGATAGAAACAACATGGCCACCATTAACATAATAGAAAGAGCAGCTTCTGTTGCTAGCAGGAATGGATCTGGACTACTAATTATGGGAGACTTCAACCATGGGAAGATAGATTGGAAGAACAGAGACCCGCATGGAGGACCAGAAACATGGAGAGCTAAGCTGCTGGACGTGGCAACAAGAAACTTTCTAAGCCAGCATACCAAAGAGCCAACAAGAATGAGAGGAGAAGATGAACCAGCAATGCTTGATTTGATATTTACCCTAAATGAATGGGATATAAGGGAAGTTAAGATGGAAGCGCCCTTGGGAATGAGTGACCACAGTGTATTGAACTTTGAGTACCTGGTAGAGCTAGGACTTATCTCCCCCCAAAAAGAACTAGGAATCAAAAGGCTGGCATACCGAAAGGGGAATTATGAACAGATGAGAAGTTTCCTAAGTGAAATACCTTGGGACACAGACCTCAGAGACAAGTCTGTACAGGGTATGATGGACTATGTTACCCAAAAGTGTCAGGAGGCAGTAAACAGGTTCATCCCGGCCCAAAGGGAAAAATCCGAGAAGCAACAGAAGAATCCATGGTATAATAGGGCATGTATGGAAGCGAAGAAACTGAACAAAAAGGCGTGGAGGAACTTCCGGAATAACAGAACACCAGAAAGCAGGGAGAGATACCAGAGAACCAGGAATGAGTACGTCAGGGTGAGAAGAGAAGCAGAGAAAAATTTTGAAAATGATATAGCAAACAAAGCCAAGACCGAACCAAAGCTACTCCACAGTCACATCAGAAGGAAAACAACAGTGAAAGAACAGGTATTGAAACTTAGAACAGGCGAGGACAGGTATACAGAGAATGACAGAGAGGTGTGTGAGGAACTCAACAAGAGGTTCCAGGAGGTCTTCACAATAGAACAGGGTGAGGTCACTGTGCTAGAAGAAAGGGAGGTAAACCAGGCGGCCTTGGAGGAGTTCGAAATTACGAGAGAGGAGGTCAAGAGACACCTGCTGGATCTGGATGTTAGAAAGGCGGTTGGTCCAGATGGGATCTCACCATGGGTACTGAAAGAGTGTGCAGAGGCACTTTGCTTGCCACTCTCCATAGTGTATAGTAAATCACTAGAGACGGGAGACCTACCAGAAATATGGAAGACGGCAAATGTGGTCCCAATATACAAAAAGGGCGACAGACAAGAGGCACTGAACTACAGGCCAGTGTCCTTGACTTGTATACCATGCAAGGTGATGGAGAAATCGTGAGAAAAAACCTGGTAACACATCTGGAGAGAAGGGACTTCGTGACAAATCGCCAACATGGATTCAGGGAGGGTAAATCTTGCCTTACAGGCTTGATAGAATTCTACGATCAGGTGACACAGATTAAGCAAGAAAGAGAGGGCTGGGCGGACTGCATTTTCTTGGATTGTCGGAAAGCCTTTGACACAGTACCGCATAAGAGGCTGGTACATAAGCTGGAGAGACAGGCAGGTGTAGCTGGTAAGGTGCTCCAGTGGATAAGGGAGTATCTAAGCAATAGGAAGCAGAGAGTTACGGTGAGGGGTGAGACCTCCGATTGGCGTGAAGTCACCAGTGGAGTCCCACAGGGCTCTGTACTCGGTCCTATCTTGTTTCTGATATATGTAAATGATCTCCCGGAGGGTATCGATTCATTTCTCTCAATGTTTGCGGACGATGCTAAAATTATGAGAAGGATTAAAACAGAAGAGGACTGTTTGAGGCTTCAAGAAGACCTAGACAAGCTGAAGGAATGGTCGAACAAATGGTTGTTAGAGTTTAACCCAACCAAATGTAATGTAATGAAGATAGGTGTAGGGAGCAGGAGGCCAGATACAAGGTATCATCTGGGAGAGGAAATTCTTCAGGAGTCAGAGAAGGAAAAAGACTTGGGGGTTGATATCACGCCAGACCTGTCTCCTGCAGCACATATCAAGCGGATAACATCAGCGGCATATGCCAGGCTGGCCAACATACGAACGGCATTCAGAAACTTGTGTAAAGAATCATTCAGAACTTTGTATACCACATATGTCAGGCCAATCCTGGAGTATGCAGCCCCAGCATGGAGTCCATATCTAGTCAAGGATAAGACTAAACTGGAAAAGGTTCAAAGGTTTGCCACCAGACTAGTACCCGAGCTGAGAGGTATGAGCTACGAGGAGAGACTACGGGAATTAAACCTCACTTCGCTGGAAGACAGAAGAGTTAGGGGGGACATGATCACCACATTCAAGATTCTGAAGGGGATTGATAGGGTAGACAAAGACAGTCTATTTAACACAAGGGGAACACGCACAAGGGGACACAGGTGGAAACTGAGTGCCCAAATGAGCCACAGAGATATTAGAAAGAACTTTTTTAGTGTCAGAGTGGTTGACAAATGGAATGCATTAGGGGGTGATGTGGTGGAGGCTCACTCCATACACAGTTTCAAGTGTAGATATGACAGAGCCCGATAGGCTCAGGAATCTGTACACCTGTTGATTGACGGTCGAGAGGCGGGACCAAAGAGCCAGAGCTCAACCCCCGCAAACACAACTAGGTGAGTACAACTAGGTGAGTACACACACACACACACACACACACACACACACACACACACACACACACACACACACACACATAGTAATAGGTTTAGTAGTAGTAGAAAATAGTAGGTTTAGGAGAAGGCTCAAAGGAAAATGTCAGTGATTTTAGAAGAATAGGAAAATATGAGAAAGAAAAGAACCGCCCCTTAAGGGTGACCTTTAATGGAGTGAAAAACATGATGGAAGTGCTAAGAAATGCCAGGAAACTGCAGAGTGATGAGGTTGGCAAATCTTGGTCAATAAGACAAGACCTCTCCAAGGAAGACAGAGAAAAGCTGAAAATGAACTTAATTGAGGCAAAACGGCTAAATGGGGATAGAAATGAAGAAGACAGAAATTCTTTTTTTTACAAAGTGACAGGGACTGGAAAGCTTGTGAAATGGTACATAAAAACAAAGCAACAAGATCAGTAGTGGAAGGGGGAGTAAAGAGCAAAGGAAAAGGGAACATGTTCCTGAAAATTGTATATACCAACATAGATGGAGTGAGGTCAAAAACTTTGGAGTTGCAAGATATAATCCAGCTTAGGGTCCCAGATATTGTTGCATTATCAGAAACGAAACTTGAAGGAAATATAATAAATGAAGTCGTATTCCCAAGAGGCTACTCAGTTTGGAGACGGGACAGGAAAACTAGGAAGGGAGGAGGAGTGGCTGTACTGGTGAAAAAACACCTGAAGGTAAAAGAGTTAATATTTGAAAACCCTCGAGATATTGACATAATGGCATTGCAGGTCTGGAATCAGGATGATAACCTGATAATTGTAAATACCTACAGCCCACCAGCAAGCAACACGTGGACAAAGGAAGAACTGGATGACAAACGAGAGGGCCTCATAATGGTCATGAGAGATATTATTGTACAAGCAGATAAAGATAAATCACGACTGTTGATACTGGGGGACTTCAACTTTAGAGCAATAGACTGGGAGGCCTATGAAGCAAGAACGGAGGACTTTTGGACATGCAGATTTGTGAACCTCATTCTGGAGACATTCTTGTATCAACACATAAAGCAAGCCACAAGAATGAGGGAAGGAGATATACCGTCAGTACTGGATCTAGTATTCACCAGGAAAGAAGAAGAGATTTTTGACATCCAGTACCTTCCTCCCTTGGGAAAGAGTGATCACGTCCTGTTAGACATTAAATATGCTTTAAGATATCATCTAGAAGAAAATGGGGACATTGAAACAGTTGATAAACTCGATTTAAAGAGAGGCAACTATGGGGAACTTCGAAATTTTTTTAATGAGTGTAATTGGACAGAATTGTTGCTAGGCAGGGAAGTAAATGAAATGTATGCCAAATTTTTAAAACTATACGAGGAAGGCACACAAACATTCATACCAAAACAGAGATGCAGGACCAGAAAACAGGATAGGTTCGACAGAAATTGTGAGAGGGCAAGAGACCAAAAGACACAAAAATGGAATCAGTATAGGAAGAGGCCAAACCCCCAAACATACCAGCGATACAAAGATGCGAGAAACAATTATACAGCAGTAAGGAGAGAGGCAGAAAGAAATTTTGAAAAAGGGATAGCAGATAAATGTAAAACAGAACCGGGCCTATTCTACAAATTCATAAACAACAAATTGCAGGTAAAGGATAATATCCAGAGGTTGGAAATGGGAAACAGATTCACGGAAAATGAAAAGGAAATGTGTGAAACATTAAATGAAAAGTTCCAAAGTGTGTTTGTACAAAATGAAATCTTCAGAGAACCAGACACAATAAGAATTCCAGAGAACAACATGGAGCGGATAGAGGTGTCTAGAGATGAAGTGGAAAATATGCTAAAGGAGCTCGGGAGGAACAAAGCAGCTGGCCCAGATGGCGTTTCACCATGGGTTCTGAGAGAATGTGCATCTGAGCTCAGCATTCCACTTCACCTGATCTTTCAGGCATCCCTGTGTACAGGAATCGTAGCAGACGTGTGGAAACAGGCTAACATAGTTCCAATCTACAAAAGTGGCAGCAGGGAAGACCCCCTCAATTATAGACCTGTATCATTGACAAGTGTAATAGTGAAAGTATTGGAAAAGCTAATCAAAACTAAATGGGTAGAACACCTGGAGAGAAATGATATAATATCAGACAGACAGTATGGTTTTCGATCAGGAAGATCCTGTGTATCGAATTTACTCAGTTTCTATGATCGGGCCACAGAGATATTACAGGAAAGAGATGGCTGGGTTGACTGCATCTATCTGGACCTAAAAAAGGCTTTCGACAGAGTTCCACATAAGAGGTTGTTCTGGAAACTGGAAAATATTGGAGGGGTGACAGGTAAGCTTCTATCATGGATGAAAAATTTTCTGACTGATAGAAAAATGAGGGCAGTAATCAGAGGCAATGTATCGGAATGGAGAAATGTCACAAGTGGAGTACCACAGGGTTCAGTTCTTGCACCAGTGATGTTTATTGTGTACATAAATGATCTACCAGTTGGTATACAGAATTATATGAACATGTTTGCTGATGATGCTAAGATAATAGGAAGGATAAGAAATTTAGATGATTGTCATGCCCTTCAAGAAGACCTGGACAAAATAAGTATATGGAGCACCACTTGGCAAATGGAATTTAATGTTAATAAATGTCATGTTATGGAATGTGGAATAGGAGAACATAGACCCCACACAACCTATATATTATGTGAGAAATCTTTAAAGAATTCTGATAAAGAAAGAGATCTAGGAGTGGTTCTAGATAGAAAACTATCACCTGAGGACCACATTAAGAATATTGTGCAAGGAGCCTATGCAATGCTTTCTAACTTCAGAATTGCATTTAAATACATGGATGGCGATATACTAAAGAAATTGTTCATGACTTTTGTTAGGCCAAAGCTAGAATATGCAGCTGTTGTGTGGTGCCCATATCTTAAGAAGCACATCAACAAACTGGAAAAGGTGCAAAGACATGCTACTAAGTGGCTCCCAGAACTGAAGGGCAAGAGCTACGAGGAGAGGTTAGAAGCATTAAATATGCCAAAACTAGAAGACAGAAGAAAAAGAGGTGATATGATCACTACGTACAAAATAGTAACAGGAATTGATAAAATCGACAGGGAAGACTTCCTGAGACCTGGAACTTCAAGAACAAGAGGCCATAGATTTAAACTAGCTAAACACAGATGCCGAAGAAATATAAGAAAATTCACCTTCGCAAATAGAGTGGTAGACGGTTGGAACAAGTTAAGTGAGAAGGTGGTGGAGGCCAAGACCGTCAGTAGTTTCAAAGCGTTATATGACAAAGAGTGCTGGGAAGACGGGACACCACGAGCGTAGCTCTCATCCTGTAACTACACTTAGGTAATTACACACTTAGGTAATTACACACACACACACACACACACACACACACACACACACACACACACACACACACACACACACAGAGTGGTACCTCGGAACACGAGTGTCCCTGTATGCGAGTTTTTCGGAATACGAGCCAGATTTCCTCAGAAAATGTGTCTCGGAAGGCGAGGGTTACCTTGGAACGCGAGTTTGTTGATACGCGTTCAGGCCAACGTAGCGCGTGGTGGTACGGCGATCGTCGCCCCTCCGCCCCTCAGTTTACCATTGTCTCCCGCCCAGTGACTATCCCTCCTGAATTCTTCAAAAGGATTTACAGTTTTATGTTTTTTTTTTGGCCATTTTCGCATAAAAGTTATTATATATCTCGCTATGGGTTTCAAGAAAGCCATTGATAAGGTTCAACCTAAGAAAATAGCTGTGAGTAGAGGCAGTAGAGAATGTCCCTTCTTGATTAAGAAAACATGTGAAATATGGGAAGAACTGCAAAGTTTTGTTGAAAAAACTCACCCAGATAAAGCTGTTGCAGGCCGTTGCATTGACCTTTTAAATGACAATGTGATGTCTTACTACAGACAAGTGTTAAAATGTAGGGAAAAACAAGTGTCTTTAGACAGATTCTTAGTAAGACAAACAAGTCCTAGTGGTGTGCAGGCAAAATGTGCCAGTGTGTGCTCACCTGTGAAGTCCTCATTGCCTGATGTGATAATGGAAGGGGACTCCTCTTCCAAACAGTAACTCCTCTCCTCCTCCCCCCTCCTCACCATCTTCCATACGCCTACAGCATTCAACAGCAAGGTAAGTAATAGCTTGAACATAGTTTTGTAGGTTTATTTAGATGAATTAGGTATAAAAATTTAGTTTGATGTGGGCTTTTTGGGGTAGTCGGGAACGGATTAATTCATTTCCCATTATTTCTTGTGGGGAAATTAGCTTCGGAATACGAGCCGTCTCCAGGAACGGATTAAACTCTTAAACTGAGGTACCCCTGTATAGAGAGATAGATATATATATAGAGAGAGAAATATATAGAGATATATATATATATATATAGAGAGATATATATATATATAGAGATATATATATATATATATAGAAAGATATATATATATATATACAGTGTGTCCTCACTTGAACGAACTATATGGGGCGAAGCCGATTCGTTCCAGTGCGGAATTCGTTCCATCCGTCCGGCCCCAACAACCTTCTTATTTTTTTTTTTTTTAAACATATGCCAGGACACATTAGTTTGTTTCTTTGTTGTGTGGTGCTTCATTATAATATCTTTCATGCTCTTTTGGTGTCGATAATAATCTGAGATGCGAGAATCGCCATCCCCCACCCCACTCACACCATCCCCCACACCACCCACACCATCCCCCACACCACCCACACCATCCCCCACACCATCCCCCACACCACCCACACCATCCCCCACACCACCCACACCATCCCCCACACCACCCACACCATCCTCCACACCACCCACACCACCCACACCATCCCCCACACCACCCACACCATCCTCCACACCATCCCCCACACCACCCACACCATCCCCCACACCATCCTCCACACCACCCACACCATCCCCCACACCACCCACACCATCCTCCACACCACCCATACCATCCTCCACACCACCCATACCATCCCCCACACCACCCATACCATCCCCCACACCACCCATACCATCCCCCACACCACCCACACCATGCCCCACACCCCCACACCATCCTCCACACCACCCACACCATCCTCCACACCACCCACACCATCCTCCACACCACCCATACCATCCCCACACCACCCACACCCCCACACCATCCCCAACACCACTAACACCATTTGCCCCCACCACCCACACTCCCCACACCACCACCCACACCATCCTCCACACCACCCATACCATCCCCCACACCACCCATACCATCCCCCACACCACCCATACCATCCCCCACACCATTCCCCAACACCACCCACACCATCCCCCACACCACCCACACCATCCCCCACACCACCCACACCATCCCCCACACCACTAACACCATTCGCCCCCACCACCCACACTCCCCACACCACCACCCACACACCCCACACCACCACCCACACACCCCACACCACCACCCACACACCCCACACCACCACCCACATCATCCCCCACACACCCCACACCACCCACATCATCCCCCACATCATCCCCCACACCACCCACACCATCCCCCACACACCCCACATCATCCCCCACACACCCCACACACCCCACATCATCCCCCACACACCCCACATCATCCCCCACACACCCCACACCACCCACATCATCCCCCACACCCAACCACATCACCCACACCAACCCACACCACACCACCCAAACCACACCACACCACACCATCCACGGGGTGTATTGAAGCAGCAGGCTTGGAAGAGTCTCAACTCGCCCGACAAAAAAAAAATGATGGGTTGACAGGTCTCCTCTCACACCTCCAGGATCCCTCCTCCCCCCCACCCCCCAGGTACCCGGCCATACACACCACAATGCCAAGTCAGCTATTGTTTTCTACAGGAAACAATAAAACATGTTAATGATTAATAATGTGTATTAATACACGAAAATTAACATATTTTGGCATAAATATTTTACAGCTAAGATTGAGATTTATAATGGAGTATGAATGAGAGGTTTGGCAGCCATGCGTGGTCACCACCCTTCTCTCTCCACTTCCACCTCCCCTGACAACACCTTCCATCACTGACCCCACCTGCCTCTTTCCACCACCTGCCTCCC
>NC_091216.1:2924148-3019148 GCF_040958095.1 Procambarus clarkii
ATTCATAGACTTGGAGGCATATGAAGCTAGAATAGAGGATTTTTGGACTTGTAGATTCGTAAACCTCATCCTGGAAACTTTCATGTTTCAATATGTTAAACAAGCTGCGAGGATGAGGGAAGGGGATGTTCCCTTCATGCTGGATTTGATATTTATCAGGAAAGAGGAAAAGATATTTGACATTCATATTTGACTCCCAGAACTGAAGGACAAGAGCTACAAGGAGAGGTTAAAGGCATTAAATATGCAAAAACTAGAAGATAGAAGAAACATAGGCAATATGAACACTACATACAAAATAGTAACAGGAATCGATCAAATTGATAGGGAAGAATTCCTGAGACCCGGAACTTCAAGAACAAGAGGTCATAGATTTAAATTAACAACCCAAAGCTGCTGGAGAAATATAAGAAAAATCTCTTTAGTAAACAGTGGTAGACAGTTGGAACAAATTAGGTGAGAGGGTGGTGGATGCCAAAACCATCAGTAGCTTCAAAGTGTTATATGAGTGTTGGGAAGACGGGACACCATGAGTGTAGCTCTCATCATGTAATTACACTTAGGTGATTACAGGGAATAGCTCAACTGACGGCTGAAGCACACAAGGTCTGCTTGAAGCATGTGCCTGTGAGCAGAATCAGAAAGAGGACCACTCTAGAAAGAGAACGCAGATGACTGTACAGAAGGAAAAAAATAACGAAAATAACGGACGGCATAGCATAGGGGATTAAAATAATCGTACGTTACCAATGTAAAGTACAATTATGTTACGTTGTTGGGTAGATTAGATACACAGTGTTTAGTGAGTTAAATATTTATTTAGTAGTCCGGGATACAGCAGTGTCGTAGACGTTGAGACGGAGCTTGGAGCAGAGCAGAGAGCCGAGTGTGGTCGGAGTCACGGAGCTCTTATGTGGGAGAGCATTGTAGCTCGATGCAGTCCTAGTCTGCTGCCTGTTTTGTGTCGAAGCTGTAGCGTCTTAGAGACGATTAGAACTGCCTATGCCAAGTGCTACATTTTTGACTGGAAATTGTACTCCCTCCTCCAAAAGCCTCCACCAGTATTGGACCTTCAATTACAACTGAAGGTACATACACAGAGGGCTACAATGGTGTTAGTGAAATTCTAAGAAGCCAGTATGTTTAGCACACCAATAAACAACATGAAAGTTGTTGACCCAGACAGCTTCTTTATGAATGACATTCAAGCTGCAGATAATATAACGGATATTAACACAAGTTCGGAAGACTTTGAAAGAGAAATTGACAATATGCCCATGCACTCAGCTCCTGGGCCAGACTCATGGAATTCAATATTCATCAAGAAATGTAAAGTACCAGTAGCGCGAGCGCTCGACATAATGCGGAGAAACAGCCTGGATACAGGGGAGATACCAGCTGCACTTAAATCAGCAGATATAGCTCCGCCGCACAAGGGTGGGTAGTAAGGCCTTGGCAAAAAATTATAGACCAGTTGCACTAACATCTCACATAATAAATGTTTTTGAAAGAGTGATTAGGAATCAACTTTCTAGTTTTATGGAAAATAATGAACTACACAAACCAGGACAACATGGGTTTAGAGCGGGAAGATTCTGTCACAGTTTCTCAACCACTATGACAAAATCACAGAATCTCTGGAAGAAAAGCAAAATGCAGATGTAGTATACACAGACTTTGCAAAGGCATTTGACAAATGTGATCAGGGGGTGATAGCTCACAAAATGAGGTCAATGGGAATAACTGGTAAAGCAGAATGCTGGATACTCAATTTCCTGTTCAACGTAACACAGAGTAATAGTCAATCAAATAAAATAGAGCCCAAGCGCAGTTAAAACCTCTGTACCTCTAGGTACAGTTCTTGCACCACTGCTTTTCCCTATTCTCATATCAGATATAGACAAAAATACAAGTCACAGCTTCGTGTCATCCTTTGCAGATGACTCGAAAATCAGCATGAAAATTACCTCTGCCGAAGACATTGAAAACCTACAAGCAGATATCAACAAAGTTTTTGATTGGGCAGCAGAAAATAACATGTTTAACAGTGATAAATTCCAGGTACTCAGGTACGGCAAAAATGAGGAACTGAAATATAATACAGGGTACAAAACACTATCGAATCTGCCCATAGTAGGAAAACAGTATGTCAAGGATTTGGGAATAATGATGTCTGACGACCTAACATTTAGGGAGCATAACCAAGCAAATATTGCGGCAGGCAGAAAATGATAGGATGGATTAGGAGAACTTTCAAATCCAGGGATCCCATCACAATGGTTGTACTCTTCAAGTCACTTGTGTTGTCCTGTCTTGAGTACTGCTCAGTACTCACTTCTCCCATCAGAGCAGGAGAGATTGCTGAAATAGAGAGGAATACAGAGAACACACATGGCACGCATAGACGTAATAAAGCACCTTAATTATTGGGATCATCTCAAAGCTCTACAAATGTACTCACTAGAAAGGAGACGAGAGAGATACCAAATAATATACACATGGAAAATACTGGAGGGACAGGTCCCAAATCTACACAGTAAAATAACAACATACTGGAGTGAACGATATGGAAGAAAATGCAGAATTGAACCAGTGAGGAGCAGGGGTGCCATAGGCACAATCAGAGAACACTGTATGAACATCAGAGGTCTGCGGTTGTTCAACGTCCTCCAAGCGACCATAAGAAATATTGCCGGAACAACCGTGGATAATCTTCAAGAGGAAACTAGATTGTTTCCTTCCAAGGAGTGCCATACAAACCGGGCTACGGTGGGTATGTTGGCCTGCAGGCCGCTCCAAGCAACAGCCTGGTGGACCAAACTCTCACAAATCAAGCCTGGCCTCGGGGTGGGCTTGGGGAGTAGAAGAACTCCCAGAACCCCATCAAGCAGGTAACACTAAGCTGGTATGGAAAGATCAGACAATAACAGGTTGCCACACAGAGTCAGCAGATGATGCTACCTACCTCCCTCACCAAAACTACTACTCCCACCATACTATGCACATTGCTAATTATGACCACAATCGTGCTATTATCAGAATCCTGGTCATTTTTTATCAGTCAGAGGTCTTCAGTAAACCTATCATTGCTAAATATAATATATATTTTGACATTTTTAGGCGATGCTCTGTTCACAAGCTGAACAGCAATGCTGTTAGCTCATGCTGCGTGGGTCAGCTGTAGTTGCTCACTCAGTACTGAGGCTCTCAAACCCAGGAATGTTACCCACAATTTAAAAAAAAAAAAAGGCATGTGTTTAGAGCTCTGAGGAAGTTGATGTGAACCCTGTGTAACCACGGGACATCTAAATTGTGCACGAGACCCTCAATCGTATATGTATGATGTGCGCTATTCAGTGACAGTTACTCCCATCGTATATCTATACATTGCAACATTTAAGGGTTAATGAGGTTGTCCTTGTACACGTCTGCTCACCTAAGTATATTATTTTGGATGCTATATATTGTTAATCATTTAATGAATGGTGAGTGATAGTTTAATTTTGTATTATTTAATATTATAACTGTGCTATATTATTTACCTCTATTTTCAAGGTTTGTTTTCTGACCCCATGAAATGGGACATATTCAACATGCTTTTTCCTGTCTTATTATCCTGCCAAAGTTTTGTTGCTAACAACCTGTGTCAACATTAAATATATTTTTGCAGGCTCTCCTTGCAAAGCATGCCAATGTGGATGGTAGAGACATTGTGGGGGGCTGTACCCCCTTGATGAAAGGGGCCGCTGCAGGACATGTAGAAATAGTCAAGCTGTTGATTGCCTACAATGCTGATGTCAATGCACAATCATCATTTAGCTCTACACCTCTCATGTATGCCTGTGAAGGTGGCCACATTGATGTAGTACAGGTAAGAACTGGGAAGTTTTTATACATTGACAGCTGCTGGTATGTTCAGGGTAATTACCTAAGTGTAGTTACAGGTTGAGAGCTACGCTCGTGGTGTCCCGTCTTCCCAACACTCTTTGTCATATAACGCTTTGAAACTACTGACGGTCTTTGCCTCCACCACCTTCTCACCTAACTCGTTCCAACCGTCTACCACTCTGTTTGCGAAAGTGAATTTTCTTATATTTCTTCGGCATCTGTGTTTAGCTAGTTTATATCTATGACCTCTTGTTCTTGAAGTTCCAGGTCTCAGGAAATCTTCCCTATTGATTTTATCAATTCCTGTTACTATTTTGTACATAGTTATCATATCACCTCTTTTTCTTCTGTCTTCTAGCTTAGGCATATATAATGCCTTTAACCTCTCCTCGTAGCTCTTGCCCTTCAGATCTAGGAGCCACTTAGTAGCATGTCTTTGCATCTTTTCCAGTTTGTTGATATGCTTCTTAACACTGTCGCTCACCGGGCAGGCGCGCATTCAACTTAGGGGGTCACGCACCTGACGTGTGGGCGAGCGTGCGGGCAAGCGCGAGGTGACACCTAAGTGTGTATACTCGTTTCAGCTTTCTCACCTTAATTCTCGTGCTACGTCGCTCGTTTTGGTATCATTGTGTTCGCAATTAAATTCCCTATAGATGTGTATGAATATAATGTACAAAAGTTTGGAGTGCCTCCCCACAGAAAAGCCTAAACTTACCTGTGAACGAGCACCAATTTGTACACTGCAACCTAATGTGTATACTCGTTCAGTTTGATAACATCAATTTTCGTGTTACGTCTTTCATTTTGGTATCAAATTGTTCGCAATAAAAAGGTGTGTATTTTAAAACTAGTCCCATAACAATAGAGCAATAACTGGAATTTTAACAAATATTTTAATTCTGGAAGCTCATCACAAAATTATTTGTATCTTTCCAGTGTTCTGACATAAATTTTTGTGTTACATCTTTCATTTTGGTATCAAATTGTTTGCGACCTAAAGGTGCGCATTTTAAAACTAGTTCCAACATAATAGCACAATAAATAGAATTTTAACAAACATTTTAAAATTTTGACTAAAAACCTATTTATAATCATAAGTGTTCGGACATCAAGTTTCGTGTTACATCTTTCATTTTGGTATCAAATTGTGCGCATTCTAATGGCACTTATTTTGATACTATCCCTAGGTCGATTGGATAAAAAATGAATATTATACAAATAATTTTGTTGTGGACGCAAATCCGGTCCTCGGTTAGGACTCAGGAGAATTATAATGGACGAGAGTCTGGTCCAAAGTGACCGATAGTGTTAAGATATGGGCACCACACAACCGCTGCATATTCTAGCTTTGGCCTAACAAAAGTTGTGAACAATTTCTTTAGTATATCGCCATCCATGTATTTAAAAGCAAATCTGTAGTTAGAAAGCGTAGCATAGGCTCCTCACACAACGTTCTTTATGTGGTCCTCAGGTGATAGTTTCCTATCTAAAACCACCCCTAGATTTCTTAATTTATTAGAATTCTTTTAAGATTTCTCACATATATAGGATGCGTGGGGTCTATGTTCTCCTATTCCACATTCCATAACATGGCATTTATTAATATTAAATTCCATTTACCAAGTGGTGCTCCATATACTTATTTTGTCCCAGTCATCTTAAAGGGCATGACAATCCTCTAAGTTTCTTATGCTTTCTATTATCTTAGCATCACCAGCAAACATGTTCATATAATTCTGTATACCTACTGGTAGATCATTTATGTAGACAATAAACATCACTGGTGTAAGAACTGAACCCTGTGGTACTCCACTTGTGACATTTCTCCAGTCCGATACATTGCCTCTGATCACTGCCCTCATTTTTCTATGTCAGAAAATTTTTCATCCATGATAGAAGCTTACCTGTCACCCCTCCAATATTTTCCAGTTTCCAGAACAACCTCTTATGTGGAACTCTGTCGAAAGCCTTTTTTAGGTCCAGATAGATGCAGTCAACCCAACCATCTCTTTCCTGTAATATCTCTGTTGCTCAATCATAGAAACTGAGTAAATTCGATACACAGGATCTTCCAGATTGAAAACCATACTGTCTGTCTGATATTATATCATTTCTCTCCAGGTGTTCTACCCATTTAATTTTAATTATTTTTTCCAATATTTTGACTATTACACTTGTCAATGATACTGGTCTATAATTAAGGGGGTCTTCCCTGCTTCCACTTTTGTAGATTGGAACTATGTTAGCCTTTTTCCACACATCAGCTACAGCTCCTGTAAACAGGGATGACTGGAAACTCAGTTGAAGTGGAATGCTGAGCTCGGGTGCACATTCTCTCAGAACCCATGGTGAAACTCCATCTGGACCAACTTCTTTGTTCTTATTTAGCTCCTTGAGCATTTTTTCTACTTTGTCTCTAGACACCTGTATGTGCTCTATGTTGTTCTTCGGAATTCTTATTGTATCTGGTTCCCTGAAGATTTCATTTTGTACAAACACACTTTGGAACTTTTCGTTTAATGTTTCACACATTCCCTTTTCATTTTCTGTGAATCTATTTTCCATTTTCAACCTCTGAATATTATTTTTTCCTGCAATTTGTTGTTTATGAATTTATAGAATAGACCTAGTTCTGTTTTACATTTGTCTGCAATCCCTTTTTCAAAATTTCTTTCTGCCTTTCTCCTCACTGTTGTGTAGTTGTTTCTCGCATCTTTGTATCGCTGGTATGTTTGGGGGTTTGACCTCTTCCTGTATTGATTACATTTTTGTGTCTTTTGGTCTCTGGTCCTCTCGCAATTTCTGTTAAACCAATCCTGTTTCCTAGTTCTGCATCTCTGTGTTGGTATAAATTTTTTTGTGCCTTTATCATATATTTCACAAAACTTGACATACATCTCATTCACTTCCTTGCCTAGCAACAAGTCTGTCCAATTATACTCACTAAAAAAATTTCTAAGGGTGCCATAATGTCCTTTCCTAAAGTCAGGTTTTTCAAATGCATCAACCTTCATATTTTCTTCCAGATTATAACGCCAGATAATATATAATTATTTGTGGTCACCCCATTGTGTACAAGGATTCCGCTAAGGTTTTGGGGTTAATCTTCGACGCTCATTTGTCTTGGTCGCCCCATATCTCTTGCCTCTGAGTTGAATGCTCCAAGGCCCTTACCCTCCTTCAGGTATTGTCCTATATTTTTTGGAGAGCGGATAGGCGCGCACTCCTCGCTTTACATTCCTCTCTCGTTCCTGTCTAAACTCGATTATGGTTGCCCTGCTTACTCGTCTGCTTCTCCTTCTACTCTTCACTGTCTTGATCCTTTGCATCATACTGGGTTGTGCCTCAGCTCTGGTGCCTTTTGTTCGACTCCCGCCCTCGGCTTGTATGTTGACACTGGCTTCCTATATCTCCAGGACCGCCGTAATCGCTACTGTCTTCTTCTATCTTGTGCAGTCCTTGCAACATCCTTCCTCCTGCCTCTGTCGTGCTTTAACTTTTACCCCTCCTATGGTTCCTGTTCCTCTTCACCACCTCCCTCTTTCTGTCCGGTTATCTCGCTTACAGGATTCTCTTTTAGTTCGTATTTCTATATTTCTCCTTGTTGTTTCTTCCTTGCCCCCGTGGAGAGTCCCCCTTCCGAAGTTTTGTACATCCTTAACCTGCATCACTAAAGCTTTTACCCCTCCTACGATTCTGAAATGCCTTTTCCTTGAGCACTTTTCTTCGCACTCCCACTCCATTTCCATCTTCACCGATGGACCCAAATCTGTGGACAGTGTAGGCTACTCTGTTGTTTTTCCTATTACTTATATGATTTGCCTACCTCCGGAGACTAGCATCTTCACATCGGAATTTTATGCAATTCTCTGTCTCGTGCTTTCTCGTTGTCAATCTTTCTTTGTAGTTATCGTTGACTCGTTGTCAATCTTTCTTTGTAGTTGTCGTTAACTCTCGTTGTCAATCTTCCTTTGTAGTTGTCGTTGACTCGTTGTCAATCTTTCTTTGTAGCTGTTGTTAACTCTCGTTGTCAATCTTTCTTTGTAGTTGTCGTTGACTCGTTGTCAATCTTTCTTTGTAGTTGTCGTTAACTCTCGTTGTCAATCTTTCTTTGTAGTTGTCGTTGACTCTCGTAGTCCCCTCATGGCTCTCGGGTCCTTTATTCCGGTCCATTCAGTGGTTATCGTGGTTCAGCATTGGCTGTTTCCTATTTCCAGTAAATTTAGGTAAGTTGAGTTTTCCTGGGTTCCCAGCCATATTGATGTCTCTTTAAATGAGCGTGCTGATGCTGCCACTAGGGAAGCTTTCTGCTCGTCCCATCTCTTGTAAAAATATTCCTTATTCTGACTTCTACCCAGTTATTCATTCCTCCATCCTTACCTGTTGGCAGGAATGTTGGTCTTCTGTTACTGGTAACAAACTGTGCATTCTTGAGAGTAGTGTAATTACCTAAGTGTAATTACCTAAGTGTAGTTACAGGATGAGAGCTACGCTCGTGGTGTCCCGTCTTCCCAGCACTCTTTGTCATATAACGCTTTGAAACTACTGACGGTCTTGGCCTCCACCACCTTCTCACTTAACTTGTTCCAACCGTCTACCACTCTATTTGCGAAGGTGAATTTTCTTATATTTCTTCGGCATCTGTGTTTAGCTAATTTAAATCTATGACCTCTTGTTCTTGAAGTGCCAAGTCTCAGGAAATCTTCCCTGTCGATTTTATCAATTCCTGTTACTATTTTGTATGTAGTGATCATATCACCTCTTTTTCTTCTGTCTTCTAGTTTTGGCATGTTTAATGCTTCCAACCTCTCCTCGTAGCTCTTGCCCTTCAGTTCTGGGAGCCACTTCGTAGCATGTCTTTGCACCTTTTCCAGTTTGTTGATGTGCTTCTTAAGATATGGGCACCACACAACAACTGCATATTCTAGCTTTGGCCTAACAAAAGTCATGAACAATTTCTTTAGTATATCGCCATCCATGTATTTAAATGCAATTCTGAAGTTAGAAAGCATCGCATAGGCTCCTTGCACAATATTCTTTATGTGGTCCTCAGGTGATAGTTTTCTATATAGAACCACCCCTAGATCTCTTTCTTTATCAGAATTCTTTAAAGATTTCTCATATAATATATAGGTTGTGTGGGGTCTATGTTCTCCTATTCCACATTCCATAACATGACATTTATTAACATTAAATTCCATTTGCCAAGTGGTGCTCCATCTACTTATTTTGTCCAGGTCTTCTTGAAGGGCATGACAATCATCTAAATTTCTTATCCTTCCTATTATCTTAGCATCATCAGCAAACATGTTCATATAATTCTGTATACCAACTGATAGATCATTTATGTACACAATAAACATCACTGGTGCAAGAACTGAACCCTGTGGTACTCCACTTGTGACATTTCTCCATTCCGATACATTGCCTCTGATTACTGCCCTCATTTTTCTATCAGTCAGAAAATTTTTCATCCATGATAGAAGCTTTCCTGTCACCCCTCCAATATTTTCCAGTTTCCAGAACAACCTCTTATGTGGAACTCTGTCGAAAGCCTTTTTTAGGTCCAGATAGATGCAGTCAACCCAACCATCTCTTTCCTGTAATATCTCTGTGGCTCGATCATAGAAACTGAGTAAATTCGATACACAGGATCTTCCAGATCGAAAACCATACTGTCTGTCTGATATTATATCATTTCTCTCTAGGTGTTCTACCCATTTAGTTTTGATTAGTTTTTCCAATACTTTCACTATTACACTTGTCAATGATACAGGTCTATAATTGAGGGGGGTCTTCCCTGCTGCCACTTTTGTAGATTGGAACTATGTTAGCCTGTTTCCACACGTCTGCTACGATTCCTGTACACAGGGATGCCTGAAAGATCAGGTGAAGTGGAATGCTGAGCTCAGATGCACATTCTCTCAGAACCCATGGTGAAACGCCATCTGGGCCAGCTGCTTTGTTCTTACCGAGCTCCTTGAGCATTTTTTCCACTTCGTCTCTAGACACCTCTATGTGCTCTATGTTGTTCTCTGGAATTCTTATTGTATCTGGTTCCCTAAAGATTTCATTTTGTACAAACACACTTTGGAACTTTTCGTTTAGTGTTTCACACATTTCCTTTTCATTTTCCGTGAATCTATTTCCCATTTTCAACCTCTGAATATTATCCTTTACCTGCAATTTGTTGTTTATGAATTTATAGAATAGACCTGGTTCTGTTTTACATTTGTCTGCAATACCTTTTTCAAAATTTCTTTCTGCCTCTCTCCTCACTGCCGTGTAGTTGTTTCTCGCATCTTTGTATCGCTGGTATGTTTGGGGGTTCGGCCTCTTCCTGTATTGATTCCATTTTTGTGTCTTTTGGTCTCTAGCCCTCTTGCAATTTCTATTGAACCAATCCTGTTTCCTAGTTCTGCATCTCTGTTTTGGTATAAATTTTTTTGTGCCTTTATCATATATTTCACAAAACTTGACATACATCTCATTCACTTCCTTGCCTAGCATCAAGTCTGTCCAATTATACTCACTAAAAAAATTTCTAAGGTCACCATAATGTCCTCTCCTGAAGTCTGGTTTTTCAACTGCTTCAACCTCCTTATTTTCTTCCAGCTTATAACGCATTGCATACTTTATTCCCAAGAAGACATGGTCACTTTTACCCAAGGGAGGAAGGTACTGAATGTCAAATATCTCTTCCAACTTCCTGGTAAATATCAAATCTAGCATGGAGGGAACGTCCCCTTCCCTCATCCTCGTAGCTTGTTTAACATGTTGATACAAGAATGTTTCCAGGATGAGGTCTACAAATTTACAGGTCCAAAAATCTTCTGTTTTAGCTTCATATGCTTCCCAGTCTATGGATTTCAAGTTGAAGTCACCGACTATCAACAGTCGTGATCTATCGTTATCCGCTCTCGCTATAATCTCTCTCATTATTGTTATAAGACCTTCACGTTTACTATCTAGCTCCTCCTTTGACCATGTGCTGCTTGGCGGTGGACTATATGCATTTATTATCATTAGTTTATCATCCTCATGGCAGATCTCTAGTGCTATTATGTCAACTTCTTGTGGATTGGCAGTTATTATTTCGTTCACCTTTAGGTGTTCTTTTACCAGCACAGCAACGCCACCGCCTTTCCTAATTTTTCTGTCCCGTCTCCAAATTGAGTAGCCCCTTGGGAATATGACCTCATTTAAAATTACATCTTCAAGTTTTGTCTCCGTGAGTGCAACAATGTCTGGTGTCTGCAGCTGTATTACATCACTTAACTCCAGTATCTTCGATCTCACTCCATCTATGTTGGTGTATGCAATCTTCAGGAACTTGTTCCCCCTCTCCTTATTCTTCACTCCCCCTCTCTCTATTGATTTTGTTGGTTTGCCGTTATGTACCACTTTACTGGTTTGCCTACCCCTATCACTTTGTAGAAAAAAGAATTTATTTCTTCTTCATTCTTGCTCTCATTTAAATGTTTTGCCTCGGCGAGGTTCAGTTTCAGCTTCTCTCTATTTTCTTTTGAAAGATCTCGTCTTAACGTCCTTAACGTGTGACCTCATGGCCGTCCTCCTACCACCGTAACCGTCGATAGGAAAGCAAGACATGGCTCAAGTTCAATCTTGTTATTGTGTTATGTTTTCTATATGTAGGTTTAATACTTTTACAAATTTATTTACAGGTTTTACTCCATCGTGGTGCAAATGTTGAAGACCATGATGAGAAGGGCCACACCCCACTGATGCTTGCTGCTTTAAAGGGTCACGTGGAGATTGCCAAGGTAGGTATACATTGTAATGTTACATTCTAAAAACATCTGGGACGGCAGTTAAAATTAATTTTATCAGGGACAAGTTCTGTATACCAATAAGTGTGTGTGTGTGTGTGTGTGTGTGTGTGTGTAATTACCTAAGTGTAATTACAGGATGAGAGCTACGCTCGTGGTGTCCCGTCTTCCCAGCACTCTTTGTCATATAACGCTTTGAAACTACTGACGGTCTTGGCCTCCACCGCCTTCTCACTTAACTTGTTCCAACCGTCTACCACTCTATTTGCGAAGGTGAATTTTCTTATATTTCTTCGGCATCTGTGTTTAGCTAGTTTAAATCTATGACCTCTTGTTCTTGAAGTGCCAGGTCTCAGGAAATCTTCCCTGTCGATTTTATCAATTCCTGTTACTATTTTGTACGTAGTGATCATATCACCTCTTTTTCTTCTGCCTTCTAGTTTTGGCATGTTTAATGCTTCTAACCTCTCCTTGTAGCTCTTGCCCTTCAGTTCTGGGAGCCACTTAGTAGCATGTCTTTGCACCTTTTCCAGTTTGTTGATGTGCTTCTTAAGATATGGGCACCACACAACAGCTGCATATTCTAGCTTTGGCCTAACAAAAGTCATGAACAATTTCTTTAGTATATCGCCATCCATGTATTTAAATGCAATTCTGAAGTTAGAAAGCATAGCATAGGCTCCTTGCACAATATTCTTTATGTGGTCCTCAGGTGATAGTTTTCTATCTAGAACCACTCCTAGATCTCTTTCTTTATCAGAATTCTTTAAAGATTTCTCACATAATGTATAGGTTGTATGGGGTCTATGTTCTCCTATTCCACATTCCATAACATGGCATTTATTAACATTAAATTCCATTTGCCAGGTGGTGCTCCATCTACTTATTTTGTCCAGGTCTTCTTGAAGGGCATGACAGTCATCTAAATTCCTTATCCTTCCTATTATCTTAGCATCATCAGCAAACATGTTCATATAATTCTGTATACCAACTGGTAGATCATTTATGTACACAATAAACATCACTGGTGCAAGAACTGAACCCTGTGGTACTCCACTTGTGACATTTCTCCATTCAGATCCAATGCCTCTGATTACTGCCCTCATTTTTCTATCAGTCAGAAAAATTTTCAGTGAATTTAAAAAAAAAAAAAAGTGTGTGTGTGTGTGTGTGTGTCGGAAGTGTGAGGCTAGACACTTGGGGCTAGTCTTGCCCAAGTTTGTAGGGGAAATGGTCTGGTCATAGTCTTATTGGGGTAGGCCTAAGTTAAACTATTCAAGAAATGAGTCATTTCACATACCCTTCCCCCCATCTAATTGTCATGGATTCGGTTCTGGTAAAGTGTCAAATATTTGTCAAGATGCCTTTGTCAAGAGTTTTTTGTCATTTGAAAAAAATTATTTTTTCTGGTGGGAGCCCCTACGGCTACTCGGAGCTTACCAGGCTGATATGCTAATGTCAGACTTTGGCATCAGTCATGTGTACCGAGTTCTTATGGGCCTACCGGGGACCACGAGCCACAACCTGGCCCCCTAAGAGAGGCAAGGGGAGCAATGGCCTATAGAAACCTCTGTGTGGTTGGAAGCATTCTGTGTCTGCCATTGACCGGGATAGGCACCCAGAAAGGTAGGCATCCCAAAACAAACCCCTATTCTGGTGAAAATTGTGACCAAAAGCCGAACGAGTAGATAGAACTCCCCAAACAAAAACGAGCAAACTAGTATGACCTCATTCGTCGTCGCGCCGCTATCTGCGCAGCCCCTCTCCCCGGGAGGGGAAGGGGGAGCCCCAGACCTACTGCGCCGGCGATCCACACCCCAGTTCTGCGGCTGATGCTAATGGCACTGTTGTGTGCTCTGGCTCCGGTGGTTGTTTCAGCACTGTACCTAGAGTGTGGTACAGTGAAGAGCAATATTGTAGAGCAAACAGTGATATGAATAAGGAGAGAAAAATGAGACGAATGAGAACACAAATGAGAAAGACGAAAGCAACAAGGAGAAAGATAAGGGCAATACCGAGAATGAATGCAGAAACGAGAAAGTTGGAACAAAAAACACAGAGGTAGCCAAGTCGTGCACGGGTACAAACAAGAATAATACAATCACAGATGAAAATATTTGCAGGTATTATGCAAAAGGACAGTGCAGATATGGGCCCAGAGGCACGGAATGCTCATTCATGCACCCACGGAAATGCCGAAACTGGTTAGGGAAAGGCAGATGTTTTGTTACAGTGTAGATATTTTGACCCTAAGCTATGCAAACTCTCCGTTAATGAGAGGAAATGCTACAATCTTCTTTGCCCTGATTTCCACGTCAGGGGTACACAGCGCTATATAAGAGAGGAAGTCCAATATAATAGCCCTGAATTTTTTTTTTTTAGATATTACAGGAAAGAGATGGTTGGGTTGACTGCATCTATCTGGACCTAAAAAAGGCTTTCGGCAGAGTTCCACATAAGAGGTTGTTCTGGAAACTAGAAAATATTGGAGGTAGGCTACTAACATGGATGAAAAATTTTCTGACTGATAGAAAAATGAGGGCAGTGATCAGAGGCAATGTATCGGACTGGAGAAATGTCACAAGTGGAGTACCACAGGGTTCAGTTCTTGCACCAGTGATGTTTATTGTCTACATAAATGATCTACCAGTTGGTATACAGAATTAAATGAACATGTTTGCTGATGATGCTAAGATAATAGGAAGGATAAGAAACTTAGATGATTGTCATGCCCTTCAAGAAGACCTGGACAAAATAAGTATATGGAGCACCACTTGGCAAATGGAATTTAATGTTAATAAATGCCATGTTATGGAATGTGGAATAGGAGAACATAGACCCCACACAACCTATATATTATGTGAGAAATCTTTAAAGAATTCTGATAAAGAAAGAGATCTAGGGGTGGTTCTAGATAGAAAACTATCACCTGAGGATCACATAAAGAATATTGTGCGAGGAGCCTATGCCACGCTTTCTAACTTCAGAATTGCTTTTAAATACATGGATGGCGATATACTAAAGAAAGTGTTCATGACTTTTGTTAGGCCAAAGCTAGAATATGCAGCGGTTGTGTGGTGCCCATATCTTAAGAAGCACATCAACAAACTGGAAAACTTGCAAAGACATGCTACTAAGTGGCTCCCAGAACTGAAGGGCAAGAGCTTCGAGGAGAGGTTAGAGGCATTAAATATGCCAAAAATAGAAGATAAGAAAAAGAGGTGATATGATCACTACATACAAAATAGTAACAGGAATTGATAAAATTGATAGGGAAGATTTCCTGAGACCTGGAACTCTAAGAACAAGAGGTCATAGATATAAACTAGCTAAACACAGATGCCGAAGAAATATAAGAAAATTCACTTTCGCAAATGGAGTGGTAGACGGTTGGAACAAGTTAGGTGAGAAGGTGGTGGAGGCCAAGACCGTCAGTAGTTTCAAAGCGTTATATGACAAAGAGTGCTGGGAAGACGGGACACCACGAGAGTAGCTCTCATCCTGTAACTACACTTAGGTAAAAAACAGGGAATGGCTCAACTGACAGCTGAAGCTTACAAGGTCTTCTTCAAGCACGTGCCTGTGAGGAGGGGCAGAAAGAGGAACACTCTAGAAAGAGAACGCAGACTGTACAGAAGGAAAAAAATAACGGAAATGCTTCTGCAGACACAACTATCACAAGCAAGGAAAATAAGCCTAAACAGGTTACGAAGAAATGGAACAAACGTTGAAGCGATCATATGAGTCTGAGGAAATAGAATTGTAACAAAGCTATACAAGAGATAAGGAAAAATCTGAAATATTTTTTCACATACACAAAATCAAAATACAAAACCTCGACCAATATTGGACCGTTAATTACAAATGAAGGTACGTACACAGAGGACAACAAAGAGATTAGAGAAATTATAAGAAGCCAGTATGAGGCTATGTTTAGCACACCAATAAACAACATGAAAGTTGATGACCCAGACAGCTTCTTTATGAATGACATTCAAGCTGCAGATAATATAACGGATATTACCACAAACTCGGAAGACTTTGAAAGAGAAATTGACAATATGCCTATGCACTCAGCTCCTGGGCCTGACTCATGGAATTCAATATTCATAAAGAAATGTAAAGTACCAGTAGCGAGAGCACTCAGCGTAATATGGAGAAAGAGCTTGGATACAGGGGAGATACCAGCAGCACTTAAATCTGCAGATATAGCTCTGTTGCACAAGGGGGGGAGTAAAGCCATGGCAAAATATTATAGGCCAGTTGCACTAACATCACACATAATAAAAGTGTTTGAAAGAGTGATTGGGAATCAAATTTCTAGTTTTATGGAAAACAATGAATTGCACAATCCAGGCCAACATGGATTTAGAGCGGGAAGATCCTGTCTGTCACAGTTACTCAACCACTGTGACAAAATCACAGAAGCCCTAGAAAAAAAGCAAAATGCAGATGTTGTATACACAGACTTTGCAAAGGCGTTTGACAAATGTGACCATGGGGTGATAGCTCACAAAAAGAGGTCAACGGGAATAACTGGAAAAGTAGGACGCTGGATACTCAATTTCCTTTCGAACAGAACACAAAGAGTAACAGTCAATCAGATAAAATCAAGTCCAAGCGATGTTAAAAGTTCTATACCTCAAGGTACAGTCCTTGCACCACTACTGTTCCTTATTCTCATATCTGATATAGACAAAAATACACGTCACAGCTTCGTGTCGTCCTTTGCAGATGACACAAAAATCAGCATGAAAATTACCTGTGCTGAAGACATTGAAAAACTACAAGCAGATGTCAACAAAGTTTTCCATTGGGCAGCAGAAAATAACATGATGTTTAACAGTGATAAATTTCAGGTACTCAGGTACGGCAAAAATGAGAATCTTAAACATAATACAGGGTACAAAACACAATCGAATCGTCCCATAGTAGAAAAACAGCATGTCAAGGGTTTGGGAATAATGATGTTCGACAATCTAACGTTTAGGGAGCATAACCAAGCAAATATCTTGTCAGCCAGAAAAATGATCAGATGGATTACGAGAACTTTCAAATCCAGGGATCCCATCACAATGGTTGTACTCTTCAAGTCACTTGTGTTGTCCTGTCTTGAGTACTGCTCAGTACTCGCTTTCCCCTTCAGAGCAGAAGAGATTGCTGAAATAGAGGGAATACAGAGAACATATACGGCACGCATAGACGAGATAAAACACCTAAATTATTGGGATCGTCTCAAAGCTCTCCAAATGTACTCTCTAGAAAGGAGACGAGAGAGATACCAAATAATATACACAATGAAAATACTGTAGGGCCAGGTCCCAAATCTACACAGTAAAATAACAATGTACTGGAGTGAACGATATGGAAGAAAATGCAAGATTGAACCAGTGAAGAGCAGAGGTGCCATAAGCACAATCAGAGAGCACTGTATAAACATCAGAGGTGCGCGGTTGTTCAACATCCTCCCAGCGACTATAAGAAATATTGCCGGAACAACCATGGACATCTTCAAGAGAAAACTGGACTGTTTTCTAAGAGAAGTTCCGGATCAGCTGGGCTGTTGTGGGTATGTGGCCCATTCGAGCCGCTCCAAGCAACAGCCTGGTGGACCAAACTCTCACAAGTCAAACCTGGCCTCGGGCCGGGCTTGGGGAGTAGAAGAACTCCCAGAACCCCATCAAGCAGGTATCAAGCAGGTGTGGTGTCTGTCTTCTAGGTGGTGCATGAGCCGGGAGCGAGTCCCCAGTACTCGGGCTGCTTGCGCCTAGGGTTCCCTTCACTAGGTGCCTTGTAACTGCCCTTGGGGCTTGGGGTTACCTTCCACAAGTTCCTTGGGTCCTGCTTCTGCTAGGCCATTTGCTGCTCGGTTTTCGGCCGCCCTGTGTGTGATCGGGGATTCTGTTTCCCTTGTTCGCCTTAGGGTAAGGGGCAGTTTCACTGGCTGGGCGCAGGGTTCTATCCAGCTTGTTTTCACCAATCATAGCGGCTGGCTCTGTTCTGCCTGGGTACGCTGTACTTTTGCATGGTTTTCTTTATCTTTTTGTTTATCTACCTGGTGGGGGGCTCTGCCTTTGGTTCTTTTCCCCCTTTGTGTCGAGTTCTCTTCCTTCTTCCGGTGGTTCCCCCTGCTAGGTCCTCGTGGGTGTACATATCCCAGGGGTTCAGCTCTTACAATGTTGTTTGGTAGCCATGTGCGCCGGTTAGCAGTACCCTGCCTGGGATTACCTGAGCGCGAGTCCTCATATAGTAAACGTTCGGGACCCTGGGAAACCCCAAGGGGGAGTGTGGGCCCGATAGGTGTGGCCCCGGTGTCCCCCCCCTCGCTTTGTGCGAGTTCGAGTGTTGCTCTGTCCCCTTGTCTCAGGGTGACTCACGGTTTTGCCTCCGTCTGCAGCCTGTGGGGTCGATGACACCTTCGGCCCGGGGTCCTGCAAGTTTTATTGCTTGTTTGTGACTGTTGCCCAGTCCTGTTGACTCTGTGGGTGCAGGCTGCACGGGCGTTGCACATGGGGTTTCAGTGGCAACGCGCTAGTTGTTTGCTCCCCAGAAGCCCCGAGGCTGCCCCGATTTTGTTGGTGGTCTTGTTGGGTTCCTCCCTCCCTACATCCGGGTCTTTACCATCTGTGGGTTCGGGGTCAGGGCGGGGCTTCCATGGTTTTGAGACTCGGTTGGTATCGGGGACTTCCCCTTCCCGGGTAGCGACGGAGGCATTCAAGCCTGTTTCCTCCAGCCGTGTTGTAAGAGTCTGCCAGTGGGCTCCCTTCCTTAATGCATTTCACGGCTGCCCCGGTTTTCTTGAGGCTGGGGCTTTGGGGGGACAGCTCGGCTCCGAGGCCTTCCGGTTGGGTTCCTGGGGCTGACATGGGGGCCTCAGGCCCGTTGGTCCCCGCCGGGGTTTTTCTACCCCTCTGGGCGGGGCTTGCGGTTTTGTGGAGTGGGGTTTTTCCTCCCCCCCCCCCCTCTCCACACGAGTATTTAGGCGTCAGCCCCTTCACGGGCTCAGTTCCTTGTCCATTCTGCCCGTTGTTTGCGTCCTGTCGGTGGGTGCTTTTCTACGTTCTATGCCCCTTTTTTCTCGGGACGGGACTTCTCCGTCAAGTCCCCCTCTTCTTGGGATTTCTGTGCCTTCGTCCTTTGTGTTTGCTTCTATGTTCTCTAAGGTTTGGGACGGTTTTGCTCCTTCCCGTTTTACTGGTACGTCTGTCATCAATCGGTGGGGCTTCCCTTGGGTCCTTTCTAGGACTTGTGGGTCCTAATCCGGGCAGCTTCTATTTTTTTTTGGTCTTCTCGTTCGTTTATTCATATCTCTTCTCTCCGTGCAGAGTCTCGGCACTGCTCATTTTCCTTCCATTCTGGTCTGGGATGCTGGATTGAGCTACTTGTCGCCGGTTGGGCTACTTGTCGCTGCTTGGGCTGCTTGTAGCCGTTTGGGCTACGTGTTGCCATGGTGGGCTACTTGTCGCCATGTTGGGCTACTGGTGGCCCGCTTGGGTTCCGTTTCGGTTCGTTGTTTTACAACGAACGGTTCGGTTCGTTGTTCATTACATGGGCCGGCTAAGTTGGCTTCTGTTTCCATGAGTTGGCCTGTTTCTTCAACGGATTGCTCAAGATACAACCCGTTGAGTTACTTTTCTGATCTGTTGTTTTTCGGAGTAGGATGGACCTGTGTAGCCCAACCTGTTGGGCTACTTTTCTCTCGTGTCCTGCGCATGCGCAGTGGGAGTTTGTTTTGGTTCTGGGCGGTGTGCACACGTGCTGGTGTTCTGCGTCCATTTTCTCTCGGGGGCTTTGCCTCTCGCTCTTATCATTCTCCAGTCTGTGTCCCGTTGCTCTTGGGTGTTCTGGAGTGCCGCTGTGGGGAGGTCACAAGGTTTTTCTCTGTATTTTTGGGTGGGGGGAGCCTCCTTCGCCGCTCCCCTCTTCTTCTCCGGCATGAGCGCCCTGGCCGCCGGAGGCGGCTACGTTCTCATAGGCCTGCGTCATGTCCCTTCAGCGCCTATGTTCTGCAGGTGAGTTGGTGCGGTCTGGCGTCTCCTTAGTCCTGATGCCGGTTTTGTTTTTGGGAGTAGGAATGGGTGTACATACATACTTGAGAACGTGGAACATAAAAACCAAGGTGCCTGCTGCAGGGCTATTGGCCCATACGTGGCAGCTCTTGTTCTCATCACCTGATTCCTTCCTCGGATCACAGGTGACTGCAGGAGGCCTCTTAGCCCATACGAGGCAGCTCCTGCCTGTACTCATCCTGCCCCTCTCCTATGCTTGTCTAACCATGCTTGAGTTCAGGGCCCCGCCTCCACCATGTTCCACGGTGCAATGGTGGAGGTGCCTGTTCAGTGGTACGTTTTCCTGTGTCAAGGGTGTTATGTGCTCGCTTCATTGTGCTTGCGGGGTTGGGCTCTGGCTCTTTGGTTCCGCCTCTCACCTGTCGTTCGCCTGACGTGCGGATTTTGTGCCTCATGGGCTCTCTCGTCTCTACACTTGGGGCTGTGAATGGGGTCAGCCCAGGTGTGGGCTGCCTAATGTGTTCGATCGGTTGCCTGTTACACTGCACACGTTTCTTCTAACGTCCCTGTGACTCGGTTGGGTATTCGGTTTACACCAGGTCGTCAGTGCAGTCAGCGGACAGAGGACAAACGCTTCATGCAAATATTATCATAAGAGATTCAAGATCGTTCCAGATTTCCGAAGTACTGAAACGCGCACCATACAGGCTCGGTGGATCTAGGTGCAAGGGAAAACTTGCAATAATGACGAAACTACCGAAAAGAAACAAGGGAGCCGATTGGCTGAGCGGACAGCACGCTGGACTTGTGATCCTGTAGGTCCCGGGTTCGATCCCGGGCGCCGGCGAGAAACAATGGGCAGTTTCTTTCACCCTATGCCCCTGTTACCTAGCAGTAAAATAGGTACCTGCGTGTTAGTCAGCTGTCACAGGCTGCTGCTTCCTGGGGGTGGAGGCCTGGTCGAGGACCGGGCCGCGGAGGACAATAAAAAAGCCCCGAAATCATCTCAAGATAACCCTATTGACGATTTTTGTACAGTAAACTGTACGGAAAAGCTATACAGTATTGTAATTAGATGAAAATGAAGATCATATACTATTCTCAGAGAATAATAACATTAAATGAACAATTGGTGATAGTTTATATTTTTTATTCTGAATTGAAAATCTGTCGTTTTCATTATTCAAATTTAAAATTAATTTTGATTCTTATTTTTCAAGTTACACTGTGACTTGAATCATTATCATTTAAACAAAGTTGGAGCATTTACCTAGTTGATTACGCAAAAAAAAATTGGAAAGTGTTTACACAAGTATTAAAAACTTGTGTTACATGTATGATTTGACAAAATAATTTATGCATTGCGTGGTCTAAGGGCTAAAGAACACAAAGTAGCCGTCACAACTGCAAGAATTATGACAGGTTGGATAACAAGAACGTTTCATACTAAAGATGCTATACCAATGATGATACTTTTCAAGATGCTAGTGCTCTCTGGAATGGAATACTGTTGCACAATGACAGCTCCTTTCAAAGCTGGAGAAATTACTGACCTGGAGAACGTGCAGAGATCCTTTACTACTAAAGTCCACTTTGTAAAACATCTAAACTATTGGGACTGACTAAAATGCCTAAATCTGTGTTCTATTGAGTGCAGGCAGGAGAGATACATGATAATTTTCACATGGAAAATATTAAAAGGGCTGGCCCAAAACCTGCACACAGAAATAACACCACATGAGACCAGAGGGCATGGCAGGATGTGCAGAATACCCCCACCCCCCTGTTGAAAAGCAGAGGTTCAATAGGTATGAGAGAGAACTTTATCAACATCAGAGGTCCGAGACTGTTCAACTCGCTTCCACTACACATAAGGGGCATAACTGGCTGACTCCTCACACTGTTCATGAGAGAATTTGATAAATGTCTCCAAAGGATGATCAACAACGCTGCAAGCAGCCATGTTCAACAGCCTGGATGACCAGTCCAGTAACCAGGAGACCAGGTCAAGGACAAAGGACAATGATCACTGGGGACATTGAGCCCAGAAATCATCGCAAGGTAACTGTAGGGTAACTATACCCTATTGGAAATAGGAAGACATTTGCCATCTCAGCTTCGCTGTTTATTGTTGTACAGTGGAACCTCGATTAACGAGTGGCTCTATTAACGAGTTTTTCCAGTAACGAGCAAGCCACTCGCAGCAAATTTGTCTCTATTGACGAGCTCGCCTCTATTGACGAGCAAAACCACATGGTGCTTCCTAGCATCTCGCGGGTTCTCGCAAATTCTCGGACGCCTCCGACGCCAGTGTTGTTGTATCGCACACGACAAGCATCCCTCTGGATTTATTTGAGCTTTTCTTTGGGTTTTTAGTGGTTTTGCGACTACAATTTGTAACACACGATGTCTCCAAAGAAGCTGCTTGCTAAAGATAGTGTTGTCAAGAGGAAGAAAGACACAATTACTGTGGATTTGAAGAAGGAAATTATAGCAAAGCATGAGTCTTGTGACTGATCTCACAAGGGAGTATGGCAGGTCCTCATCAACAATTTACACCATTAGTAAGGGAATGAGGAGGTAAGGGAGGATGCTGCCTCTTCCACTGAGATCAGGGAAGTGTTTGGAATGTTTGAAAAGGTGAACACATTCTTGGAAAAGCTGTGCTGATAAAGCAGTGACAACCCGGTGTGTGAAAATGTTTAATTTATCACTTTGTGATAACACTTTATGAAAGTGTTATCACTTTCGCAGGTATGTCGCTTGAACGTGACACACTTTTTTCTCTTGAATGCACCCAAACACTGCGCTCAAGCGTCATTTGAGCAAATATTTCTATAAAATCCAATTCTTATCCGATCGACTTGGGGATTGTATACATGTTTGCCATGAAATTTCCGTTTTCTTTAATAACCACATTGCCTATTTGAGAAAACGGCATTGTATTGTATCTTCGTGGTAAGACTATTATATTGTTGACACAACGAGTGTAATCGATTTAGTACTTTTATTTGGTGCTGGTCTAACGCATCCTTGTGTGACATTTGAAATGAAATTTGGGTGAAATTCCCAAGAAGAGAGAGTCCGCCTGACTCGGAGGTGGATTCTCCTTCCACATCATAACCCCTCTCATCCTTCCCACCTCCCCATCGTCTCCCTCCAGCCAGCAACTACTCTTCATAAGGTAAAGTAAACATTAAAACACTACAACAAAACATTTATAATTACATGTGCAGTATTATATTTACATAAAAAAAGTCATACAAGTATGGATGTTTTTGGGAGTGGAACGGATTAAATTTATTTCCTTTATTTTAAATGGGGAAATTTGTTTCTTAAGACGAATTTTCCAGGTAACGAGCTCGGTGTTAGAACGGATTAAACTCGTTAATAGAGGTTCCACTGTATTAGTATTCTGTATTATCATCATCTTATTATGGAAATATTGAAATAATATACACATTATTGATGCTCTGTATAGTTTATTTGAAGAGAAATTTGAGTCTGGTAATAGTTACATTGAAATAGTAGTGGAAGTGATGCATTAGTAAGAATACCGAGTTCCTCTGGATGATACCAAGGACGGCCCAAATGTCTTTTAGTAGAGTTATTCAATTGTAATGTCAGTGTATTCACTATGGTTAATTTTTCTGAAGAATTGTCTTGTATTGTTTATTCTAGATACTATTAGAAAAAGGTGCAGGAATCAACACCCACAGCAGTGAATTTAAAGAATCTGCATTGATTTTAGCATGCAACAAGGGCCACTCAGAGATGGTTAAATTTTTGCTTGATGCTGGAGCTGATCAAGAGCACAAGACTAATGAAATGCACACTGCCCTGATGAAGGCCAGCATGCATGGCCTTGTGGAGGTTGCACGCCTTCTTCTTGACTCTGGTGCGCAGGTAAGGCATTGTTAAATTGCACAAGTTAACATTGCTTAATGTAAGTAAATTTGTTTGCTAAATGCTAATGCAGTGCAAATTATTGTCTTTTCTGTGGGGAACCCCTTTGGATTCCCGAAGCTTATCCAGGCTGATATGCTAATGTCAGACTTTGGCATCAGTCATGTGTATGGAGTTCTATGGACCCACCGGGGACCACGAGCCAGAACCTGGCCCCCTCTAGAGGCAAGGGGAGCAATGGCCTATAGAAACCCCCATGTGGTTGGAAGCATTCTATGTCTGCCATCGACCGGGTCAGGCACCCAGAAAGGTATGCGTCCCAAAACAAACCCCTATTCTGGTGAAAATTGCTACCACAAGCTGAACAAGTGGATTGAACTCCCCTAAAAGAAACGAGCAAACGATCATGGCGTCACACATCGCCGTGCCGTTGTCTGTGCAGCTCCCCCCTCCCCAGGAGGGGGAAGGGGGAGCCCCAGACGTACCGTGCTGGCTATCCACCATCAGTTCTTCGGCTGATGCTAAAGGCTGAGGTCATGTGCTCTGGCTCCAGTGGTTGTTTCAGCACATTACCTAGAGTGTGGTGTCTGTCTGCTAGGTGGTGCATGAGCCAGGAGTGATTCTCCAGTACTCGGGCTGCATGTGCCTAAGGTTTCCTTCCCTAGGTGCCCTGTAAGTACTGCCCTTGGGGCTTGGGGCAACCAACCACAAGTTCCTTGGGTTCTGCCTCTGCTAGGCCAATTACTGCTTGGTTTTTGGCCGCTCTTTCTGTGCTCGGGTGTTCTGTCTTCCTTGTTCGCCTTAGGGTAAGGGGCAGTTTTGCACTGGTGGGGTGCAGGGTGCTGTGCAGCTTGGTTTCACCAATCATGGCGACCAGCTCTGTTCCGCCTGGGTACGCTGTCCTCTTGCTGAGTTTTCTTTTTCTTTATGTGCCTGGTGGGGGAGGGGGAGGGTCTGCATTTGTTCTTGCCCCCCCCCCTGTGTCCCCTGTGTACTGAGTATTTTTCTTTCTTCAGGTGGTTTCCCCTACTAGGCCCCCGTGAGTGTACACGTCAGGGGGGTTCAGCTCTTAGAAGGTTGTTTGGTAGCTTTGGGTGCCGGTTAGCAGTACCCTGCCTGGGATTACCTGAGCGCGAGTCCTCTTACAGTAAACGCTCAGGACCCTGGGAAACCCCTGGGGGCGCGCGGGTCCGATGGAGTGACCCCAGAGTCCCCCTTCGCTTCCAGCGAGTTTGAGGGTTGCTCTCACCCCTTGTCTCAGGGTGACTGTCTTTGCCTCAGTCTGCTGCCTGTGGGGTTGGTGACACCTTCGGCCCAGAGTCCTGTGAGTTTTGTTGCTTGTTGTGACTCGGTTACCCAGTCTTGTGCTGACTATGTGGGTGCAGGCAGCACGGGTATTGCATGTTGAGCTTCATTGGTGGCGACACTCTCGGTTGTTTGCTCCCCGGAAGCCACGAGGCTGCCCCGTTTTGGTTGGTGTTGGGGCTTGGGGGTGTTGGTTGCTTCGGTTCCTTCCACGCCCCCCTTGTCTTTCCCCTGTTGTGATCTCATCTGGTTTCCTCCTTCATACCTGCATTCGGCTTGTTACCATCTGTGGGTTTGGGGTCATTTGTTTTGAGACTCGAGCGATCTCTGGGAATTTCCCTTCCGGGGTAGTGATGGCGGCATTCGAGCCTGTTCCTCCAGCCGTGTTTTAAGAGTCTGCCAGTGGGCTCCCTTCTTTAGTTTTTTCGCGGCTGCCCCGGTTTTTTCTTGTGAGGCCTGAGCTGTGGGGGGGCGGCTTGGCCCCCAGGGCCTGCCGTGTGGGTTCCCTGGGCTTGGAAGGAGCTGACTTGGGCTCTGTTGGACCCTGTGGGGGTTTTTCTACCCTCTAGGCGGGGCTTGAGGTTACGCTGAGTGGATTTTTTTCCTCTCCCTCGCCGTACGAGTTTTTTTGGGCATCGGCCCCTCCCCGGGCTCGGTTCCTTGTCCCTCGAGTCGGTTGGTTCCTTCCTGTAGGTGGGTGCTCTCCTCTGTTATTCACCCCCCCCTTTTTCTTGGGACGGGATGTCTCCGTCATGTTCCCCTGTTCTTGAGGTTCTACTTGACTTTTGGTCTCGGGTACGACTGTGCCTTTATGTGCTTTCGTGCATATTTTGCTTTTTTGTTCTCGAGGGTTCAGGAAGGTTTTTGCTACTTCCCGTGTTATTGGAACATCTGTCGTCTTTCGATGTGGCTTCCCTCCGGTCCTTTCTAGGACTTGTTGGTCCTTTTCTGTGCTTATTCTTGGTTTTTGTTCCTGTCTCGTTCTGTTGTGCAGCGGCGCTGCTCATTTTATTTGTATACTCCTAGTCCAGGATGCCGGATTGGGCTACTTGTAGCCCAGTTGGGTTCCCGTTTGTGTTTCTTGTCTTCCTTTCGTAAGCCTTCTATGTTATCACTGCTTACTTCTCTTTTGGCTCCTGTGATGGGCTGTTTCTTCTCTTTAGCGGTTCACTCGAGTCACGTTCTGTTTGCCTACTTCTGTTGTAAAGTAGTCCTAGTTGGTGCCTTCCCGCAGAGCGGGTTGTGCAGTTCGGACAGCATGTCCTGCGCATACACCGTGGGAGTTTGTTTTCTCTGGTCCATGCTCAGTAGCTCCTGGGGTGTTCTGGATTGCAGCTATGAGGAGGACGCCGGGCTTTTCCCTGTGTAATGGGTGTGGGGCGTCTCTTTTTGCCTCTACCCTGCTCTCCTGCGTGTGCGGATCTGACCTCCTTCCCCTGGCGGTGCTCCTGGGATCTTCTCAGCAACGTTGTGTATTCACCTAGTTGTATTCACCTAGGTGTTTGTGGAGGTTGAGCTTTGCTCTTTTGGCCCGCCTCTCAACTATCAATCAACTGTTTACTAACTACTATTTTTTTCCTTTCTTCCCCCCCCCCCCTTCCCCCCTCTCCCCAGGAAGCAGCCCGTAACAGCTGACTAACTCCCAGGTGCCTATTTACTGCTAGGTAACAGGGGGCATTCAGAGTGAAAGAAACTTTGCCCATTTGTTTCTGCCTGGTGCGGGAATTGAACCCGTACCACAGAATTACGAGTCCTGCGCGCTATCCACCAGGCTACCAGGCCTTCCCCCTTTGTGTTGTGACACGTTCGTGCCTTCATTCGACAGGCGAGTTTCTGCGGTCTGGTGTCTCTTTCGGCCAGTCGCTGGATACGTTTATATTTATATAAATATGACAATGTCAGACCACGGAGGAAAATGAAACGGGAATTTCCTTAAGTACTTTCGTATATTAAATACATCTTCAGAAGGAATGATTTTACAGATTGAGTGATGGGTATAAATAGGCAGGAGAGTGTGGTGAAGAGAGGTGAGGTACAATACTTGGACAACGCAGACGGCCCATTGGCCCATCAGATGCACCTAATTGGCCCATCCGATGTAGCACAATGGCCCATCTGATACAGCAGATATACAAGCACAATACATAGGTAATTAAAGAGGTAAATATATACAATGAATTAGCGAGACAAATGTTTTCCAATGATCCTACTTAAATCGCCCTTTAGCTGATCTATTAGAAATGGATCTAAGTTATATAGACCACTGCTAATATTCAAATTACTTTCTTTGGTGATCTGTATCAAAGCAGATTCAATTATGTTTCTGTTATAGGTGCTTTTACAATTTGTTATTGAAGAAGCATTCTCCCAATCAATTTGGTGAGCTTTTTCTGACAAATGAACAAACAAAGCATTAGACAATTGGCCATGTCTTACAGAGTATTTATGTTGCGATATTCTGCATTTTAAATCTTTAAATGTTTGCCCGACATAGAACTTATTACATTCCTTACAAGTTATTTTATAAATGACGCAATTATCACTACGAGGGCTGTTCCTAACTAATAGCTTACCAACAGTGTTTTCGTAGCTAAACAATACATGTATATTTTAAAGTTTCAAGGCCTTGACAATATTCTCAAACCCAGAGAAATATGGTAAACATAACACATTCTTTGGGCGAATCCTTTCACTGCATACATTTTTTTTTTTTTTTTTTTTTTTTTTTTTTTTTTTTTTTTTTTTTTTTTTTTTTTTTTTTTTTTTTTTTTTTTTTTTTTTTGAGATATATACAAGAGTTGTTACATTCATGTACAACTTTCATGTACATTCATGTACATGAATGTACATTCATTATTATAATATGTACGACGTGCTTTGTTACGACAAACTTCCAGAAAATTCAGTGGGTAACAAAGCTCAAGACCAATCGAATCAATATTCTTAAATTCTTCGTCTAAGAATTCTGGACTCACAACTCGAAGAGCTCTTAGATACATTGAAGAAAAAATTGACTTTTTTACATTGTATCTATGCCCTGAAAAATAATGAACATAAGATAAATTATTCGTAGGTTTTCTGTAAACACTAAACTTTAATGAAGAGTTTTCCCTATGAATAAGCACATCTAAGAATGGCAAACATTTATCAATTTCAGTCTCCATAGTAAATTTTATGGAGGTGACTTGGTCATTAAGTTTGGCTACAAATTCGTCTGTGTTTACATCTGAAGGCCAAATACACAAGATATCATCAACATATCTAAACCAAGGAATGATTCCAGGAGTTATTTATGAAACAAATTTCTTTTCAAAGAATTCCATGTACAGGTTTGAGAGCAATGGCGATAGAGGATTCCCCATTGCCATTCCAAAAGTCTGTAAATAATACTCATTATTATTTTATAATACTATACATTATAATACTATATGAGTATGACGAGCCTCCAGGTCTCACCCAGAAAATGGCGTTTCATTACATTCAACGCTGGGTTTCTGTATTGTTTTAGGTGAACAAGCCTGCCGGCAGCTTTGAATCACCCCTGACCCTGAGTGCTTGTGGTGGCCACACTGACCTTGCACTCCTACTTTTAGAAAGAGGAGCAAATATTGAGGAGGTAAATGATGATGGATATACCCCTCTCATGGAGGCTGCAGGGGAAGGACATGAGGAGATGGTCACATTGCTGTTGGCTCATGGTAACTTTTGATCTGTTTTTATTGCATGTCCTGACATGTAGGTATTCCATGCATATCATAAATTTTCATTGAAATTTGTTTCTGGAGGGGAGAAGAGGAATCGTCTATTGATTCAGTTTATTGGCACTTGCGTTTTCAGGTGCAGACATTAATGCACAAACGGAAGAGTTCCAAGAGACTGCATTGACATTAGCATGTGTTGAATGCTTTAAAGATGTTGCTGATCTTCTTATCAAGGCTGGAGCAGACTTGGAACTTGGGGCCTTTACGCCACTAATGGAGGCAGCACAAGAGGGCCACCGAGACCTGGTTGAGTAAGTGCTCTATCTTACCCACTTTCATTTTAGGTTGTTGAGTGTAAGTGGATTTTGGTGTTGGTTAGGGTTGGGCCATTGTTTATAAAAATTCTTTGTTCAAGAGTTACACAATGAATTACATATTTTTTTTTTATTGTTTTGCAAAGAAAGTAAGTTTTCAGGTTACTAACTTGCTTTACACATTTATTGTTGTAGTATAGTCCATATTTTGAGATGCCTAAATACAGTAACCTCAATACTGCAGTTAACTCATTAACCCTATATTTTATTTTAGAGATGAAGGGTAAAGTATAGGCGAGAACTGTATTTATGACCAGACCACACACTAGAATGTGAAGGGACCACGACGTTTCGGTCCGTCCTGGACCATTCTCAAGTCGATTTAGAATGGTCCAGGACGGACCGAAACGTCGTCGTCCCTACGGGGCCTCGTAGCCTGGTGGATAGCGCGCAGGACTCGTAATTCTGTGGCGCGGGTTCGATTCCCGCACGAGGCAGAAACAAATGGGCAAAGTTTCTTTCACCCTGAATGCCCCTGTTACCCAGCAGTAAACAGGTACCTGGGAGTTAGTCAGCTGTCACGGGCTGCTTCCTGGGGGTGGAGGCCTGGTCGAGGACCGGGCCGCGGGGACACTAAAAAGCCCCGAAATTATCTCAAGATAACCTCAAGATAACCTCCCTTCACATTCTAGTGTGTAGTCTGGTCATCATACTTTAGCCATGTTATTGTGACTCATCGCCTGCAACTGTATTTACATATGCTTGCATTTCTCATAGTATTTTTTTCAGCAGGACTAGAGCATTATTGATTCCTGCTACTACCAACTATCATTAGGCAGTACTACCACCATTGCAGTGTTCCCAAAATCTCCCCTACCCCCCACACGTCCCTGACTAAATTTACACCCAATGAGCTGGGAACGAAGGGAGGGAACAATCGCAGCATTGTCAAATTAAAGCTTCTTCTTTTCATATGCACTCGGTCTATTTTCTTAGCCATCTCACCCAGTTGCTCTGTCTACCTATGGTGTGTGTGTCTTGTGGAGGGTCTGGGGATCAGAGGCCCTGTGGCCCAGTCTCCAACCAGCCTGTTGGACCAACCTGTCCTCCTACAGAGAACGTTGCATTTTGATTGTACGAGTTACAGGAGGCAAAAAATTGTCGTACTAAAAAATGGAAACGGCTCGCGAAAGTGATGTAGTTCCGATTTCTGTTTTGGGTTCTATGGTAGGTTAGGAGAGGACACTTTATATTAACAATTTTCTTGACATCTACGTTACACGAAAATTGATGTTATCAAACTGAACGAGTATAGACATTTGGCTGCGCTGTGCAAATTGATGCTCGTTCACGGGTAAGTTTAGGCTTTGCTAAAGGGCGTTATGCTTGGTTTTTAACCCTTTAACTGCGCGCCCTATAAATATGACACTCCCCCAGTGCGCACGAAATAAATTCTCTTGAAATTTTTTTTTTTTTTTTTTTTTTTTTTAAAGTGTCAAAAACCCTTCCCCCAGTATGGGTATGTCAAAAAAATTTTGAACTTGTACTTTGGCTGCTATGGGGTCCGTAAGTTGGCGCATGACGACATCATTCCCCGTTCGCCCGTGCAGTAAGCTCCCGTGGCCGGTGGGGCGCGCGAGTTGCCGCGAATATATTTTTGTTCATTTTTTGCGCATAGTTCCAAATACATTTTATTTGTTTTTACGTGCTAATCCTATGTATAATGAACACGTACACTATATTATGGCAGTAAAACATCTGTACTGTCCATGGACACTGTGTTACGTGCATGACACTTGTGTACACATATGTTGCACATATTTACCATATATCATGCTAATTTATGTATATATACAATCTATTTACAGACTATGCACTGTCACACACTATATACATTCACCATCAACACATTCAGAACACCACAAGTGTGAGCAGCCACACTCAGCCAGCCCTCCCTCACTCCAACATCTTACTCGCCAACATTGCTCCTCCCACCATACTGTTATTGTATTTATTACACGATTTACACATGTTATATATACCTATCTACTTGTTTTATTTACCAGAACTATGCAAGTAAGCTGGTATTGTCCAAACAGTACAGTGGCCACCATACACTGCATGACAAATCACACAGCAGACGACGCCACAATTACGACGTCACCACCCTCAACAAAATAGCTCCTCACAACATACTCCTGGTGCTGTTATTACACTATTCCACACACACTGTATATACCCATGTACATGTGTGTTCCCCATAGTGAACCACGAAGCTAGTATGGTGAGCAAAACAAGAGTGGCTGCCACACACAGTGAGGCTACCTCAATTCTCTCCCATCCTCCCTCCCTCACCAAAATCCCTCTTTCCTACACACAACGCTCATTATAACCACAATCCTGGTCACTAATACCTGTAAATGAATAATTGACCACAAGTTTATTTTGAAAAGGAACCTAAAAAGTCATTTGAAGATTCCTAGATGGACGAAATAATGCTGTGGTGCTGTGGCTAGCACTGTGAACATCGTGAACAGCATTGAATCACTGATATTTGAACATTGTACCCAGTCATTATCACACTCTGGCTCTTCTATAATACTATTATGGCTAAATAAAACAGATTATATATATATTTTGACAATATTAGGCGATACTGTGGTCACACACTGAACAGCAGTGCTGTGCGCTCATGCTGCGAGTGCCAGCCTTGGTTGCTCACTCACTACTGAGGCTCTGACACCCGGCAATGTGGACCATGATTTTTTTTTAAGATGGCGTCTGTTTACAAGAGCCCTGAGGAAGCTGATGTGAACCCCCATGTAGCCGCTGGAGTTTTGAATGGAACGTAAAAAATAAAAACACTCGGAGGCGTGTTGCGCACCCGAAGCCTGGGCCTGCAGGCGCGTTGCGCAGTTAAAGGGTTAAACAATATATGGATATACAACACCTGCAAGGAATTTAATTACAAATACAATGATACCAAAATGAGCCCCACAGCATGAGAATTAAGGTGAGAAAACTGAAACGAGTATACACATTTAGTGTCGCCGAGCGCTCGGCCTCACACTCGCCTGCACCACCAGTAGTAGTTCGTGCATACGTGCAGAGCGGGAAAGTGTTAAAATTTTTATATATATATATATATATATATATATATATATATATATATGTCGTACCTAATAGCCAGAACGCACTTCTCAGCCTACTATTCAAGGCCCAATTTGCCTAATAAGCCAAGTTTTCATGAATTAATGTTTTTTCGTCTACCTAACCTACCTAACCTAACCTAACCTAGCTTTTTTTGGCTACCTAACCTAACCTTACCTATAAATATAGGTTAGGTTAGGTTAGGTAGGGTTGGGTAGGTTCGGTCATATATCTACGTTAATTTTAACTCCAATAAAAAAAAATTGACCTCATACATAGAAAAAAGGGTTGCTTTATCATTTCATAAGAAAAAAATTATAGTAAATATATTAATTCAGGAAAACTTGGCTTATTAGGCAAATCGGGCCTTGAATAGTAGGCTGAGAAGTGAGTTCTGGCTACTAGGTACGACATATATATATATATATATATATATATATATATATATATATATATATATATATATATATATATATATATATATATATATATGCATGCATGCCTATACTTGCATAAACCACAAGTGAAGATAAACAATCTTTGGACAACACCCACCAGTGGGACTCGAACCCAGAAAGCACAACTACCTTCCAGTAGCTGGCATAACTAGTATGCTTTAACCCACTACGCCATCAGACCTTACAAAAGAAGTAGATAGTTCGAGATATATATCTCAAACATCTCTACCTCCCGAAGGCACCAGATGAGTGAGGGGTCAGTCTGCATTTTTCGTCAAGCCACTGTCAATGTGAGAGAACTCGTGTCCAGCTTATATGCCTATACTTGCATAAACCACTAGTGAAGATAAACAATCTTTGGACAACACCCACCAGTGGGACTCGAACCCAGAAAGCACAACTACCTTCCAGTAGCTGGCATAACTAGTATGCTTTAACCCACTACGCCATCAGACCTTACAAAAGAAGTAGATAGTTCGAGATATATATCTCAAACATCTCTACCTCCCGAAGGCACCAGATGAGTGAGGGGTCAGTCTGCATTTTTCGTCAAGCCACTGTCAATGTGAGAGAACTCGTGTCCAGCTTATAAGCCTATACTTGCATAAACCACAAGTGAAGATAAACAATCTTTGGACAACACCCACCAGTGGGACTCGAACCCAGAAAGCACAACTACCTTCCAGTAGCTGGCATAACTAGTATGCTTTAACCCACTACGCCATCAGACCTTACAAAAGAAGTAGATAGTTCGAGATATATATCTCGAACATCTCTACCTCCCGAAGGCACTAGATGAGTGAGGGGTCAGTCTGCATTTTTCGTCAAGCCACTGTCAATGTGAGAGACCTCGTGTCCAGCTTATAAGCCTATACTTGCATAAACCACAAGTGAAGATAAACAATCTTTGGACAACACCCACCAGTGGGACTCGAACCCAGAAAGCACAACTACCTTCCAGTAGCTGGCATAACTAGTATGCTTTAACCCACTCCGCCATCAGACCTTACAAAAGGTCTGATGGCGTAGTGGGTTAAGGTCTTACATCAGACCTTTTTTTCTGGGTGCTTTCTGGGTTCGAGTCCCACTGGTGGGTGTTGTCCAAAGATTGTTTATCTTCACTTGTGGTTTATGCAAGTATAGGCTTATAAGCTGGACACGAGTTCTCTCACATTGACAGTGGCTTGACGAAAAATGCAGACTGACCCCTCACTCATCTGGTGCCTTCGGGAGGTAGAGATGTTTGAGATATATATCTCGAACTATCTACTTCTTTTGTAAGGTCTGATGGCGTAGTGGGTTAAAGCATACTAGTTATGCCAGCTACTGGAAGGTAGTTGTGCTTTCTGGGTTCGAGTCCCACTGGTGGGTGTTGTCCAAAGATTGTGTGTGTGTGTATGTGTGTGTGTGTGTATATATATATATATATATATATATATATATATATATATATATATATATATATATATATATATATATATATATATATATATATATATATATATATATATATATATATATATATATATATATATATATATATATATATATATATATATATATATATATATATATATATATATATATATATATATATATATATATATATATATATATATATATATATATATATATATATATATATATATATATATATATATATATATATATATATATATATATATATATATATATATATATATATATATATATATATATATATATATATATATATATATATATATATATATATATATATATATATATATATATATATATATATATATATATATATATATATATATATATATATATATATATATATATATATATATATATATATATATATATATATATATATAAAATAGTGAATAAAAGCAAAAACAGTATAGTAGGAGGAGGAATGTTGGGCTGTGAGCTGTTGTTGGAGGGAAGGTGGTGGTTGGCTAGTATGGGGCCGCCACTCTTCGTTGTTTTGACTCGCTATACCAACTTTGTGCTTCATTATGGTAAACAAAACATGCAGATACTTACATACCCATGTAACAAACATATATAATATAATATAATTAAAATATTTGTTTATTATTATTATGAACATAATAATTGAATCACTAATATGCACACCATAATTTTGAGTACTGTATAGCGATGATTCTCACATTTTATTACATAATACAGTGTATCACACTATCGAATAATATTACTGCAAATAAACTAAGGAAAAATCAATCTGAGACATTGAAATAATTATTTATCTATATTATTTATTTATATATACAAGAGTTCTTACATTATCGTACAGCCACTAGCACGTGTAGCGTTTCGGGCAGGTCCTTAACCTTTAAACCGCGCATATCATATATATATATATGATATCAGTGACAAAACCGAAACCACGCACATCATTTTTATATGCTTTCGTGTCTAGCGCTATAATTTAAACGCTTTGCCTGGGATAGGGGCAGCTATAGTACAGCCACGACCAATAGTTGCCAGATGCCACCTAGAAAAAAATCCAGGCCAACATTCTTGGGTGTTAGAGCATCAGTATTGAGCAAGCCACCAAGGCTGGCGCACGCAGCACGAGCTCACAGCACCGCTGTTCAGCTTGTGACCACAGCATCGCCTGCAAATGCCATAATATACATGATACTGCTATTATTTAGCGATGATAGTATAATAGAAGACCCCTGACTGTGATAAAACTGACCAGGATTCTGATAATAGCAGGATTGTGGTGATATTTAGCGCTGTGCTCCATGGAGGGAGGCTGGTGACGTCGTCTTCTCTGTGTGGCCACCTTTTATTAACTGCACTCACCATACCAGCTTAGTGGTTCGGTATGGTGAACACAAATGTATATATTTATATATAACGTGTGTATAGTGAGAGATAACAGCAAGAGGAGTAGGTTGGGAGCCGCCAATTTGGTGAGGGAGGAGCGTCGTCTGCACGACTTGTCATGTTGTTTACTGGTGGCCACTATGGTCTTTGGGCACCATACAAGCTTATTTGTACAGGTATGGGGAATAAAACAGGTAGATATTTATATATAATGTGTGTATATAGCGTAATAACACCACAAACTATTGTTTTAAGAGAAATATTAGTGTGTCTGGCCTTGAGGGCGGCCGTCACCAGCTGACTGTGTGAATAGCTACGTCTTTGTGCCTTTACTCACCATACAAGCTTAGATGTACAGTTATGGTGAACAAAACATGTAAATACGTATATATAACGTCTGTGTATAGTGAATAAATGCAAAAACAGTATTGTGGGAGGAGAATGAGGGCGAGTGAGGTGGTGTTGAGGGAGGGAAAGGCAGTGAGTGGCTCGCTGGTGTGTGGTGGTCACTCCTCGTTGCTTTTTGACTCGCAAGACCAACTTAGTAGTTCGTTATGGTGAACAAAACATGCAGATACTTATATATAACCTGTGTATATAGTGTAACAACAGCAAAACTATTTGTTTATTGTTTTATGAACATAATAATTGATTCACTAATATGCACACCATAATTTTGAGTACAGCGATGGTTCACACATTTTATTGTATAAATATACCACAATTCACTGTGTGGAATAATATTACTGCAAAAAAACAAAGAAAAAATCAGAGACATTGAAATAATTAGGTAATAATATATATGTGGCAACTGCTGTCTGACAGCTCGGGCGGAGTAGACCTTGTCTGGCGAAGGCTCTGCCAACGCCCCTTTTTTACCAGACTTCCCTACCCTATTGCGGCTAAAATATGCCACCTACAATTTTTTTGTTATATTTCCATGATCAGGGAACAAAAATGAACACTTCTATAAGACGAAAGATTTTTTTTTTTTTTTTTTTGCGCCTGTGGGTGTTAATTCCATTTGGGCCCCTAGTCGTTTGAGGGTTAATCCTATGGTCCCTGGAATACGATCCTGCCAAATTGTTTGATAACAAGGTACCCATTTTACTGTTGATTTAACAGTTCTGCGCAAGCGTAAAGACAGTCACGCACCCAAAATTTTTCTGACGGATGTACGCTGGGGGACACTGGTTGCGTCCCAAATTAAAATATTTAATATTCTAATTTTTATCCGATCATTCAGGGACTGGTTTTAAAAATTTGTGCCTTTAGATTGATACCATAATGAACGACGTAGATCGGAAGTTGATGTCAGAACACTGGAAAGATTATAAATACAGTACTTGTGTAGTGATCGTCAAAAATTAAAATATTTTTTATAATTCCATTCATTCTATTATTATTATGGGACTAATTTTAAAATGTGTGTCTTTATATTGCAAACAATTTGATATCAAAATGAATGCCGTAACACAAAAATTGATGTTATCAAACTGAAAAGAGTATACACATTAGGTTGCGGGAGTGCCAATTGGTGCTCGCTCACGAGTAATGCTTGGCCAAATTTTCGCTTTGCTGTAAGGGAGGAGGGGGGGTTGCACTGGGCCCTTAGACCTTGTATGCATATATTCCTGTAAGGAATTCCATTGTGAACACTATGATACCAAAATGAACAACTTTAGGTGAGAAAATTGAAAAAAGTATACACATTTTAGTCTGGCTGTGCGCTGATGAGAAACACCCGATGCACACTGAGGTAGGCTGGGGTGCGCACACTGGAAATGCGAAAGTGTTAAACAGAGGCTACAGTTAAGGATTTGGGCCCAGTAAATCCTCCCCGGCCAGGATGCGAACCCAGGACAAAGCGCTCGCGAAATACCATGCAAGGGTTTTAACCACTACACCACGGGGACTGCTAGGTAATAATGCATGAGGAATTAGATGATAATTAGGTCAGGTAATAATAAATAGGTCAAAGATAATTATATATGTGGCAACAGCTGAGTAGGAGAAGAATGGTTAAAAATGTCCAGACTATACCACCAACTCGGTCAAATGCTAGTGGTCGCAAGCACAGTGGCCTCCATACCAGAGCCTCAGATATTAACACCACGTAAAGCATCCAGCACTTCCTCAAACATAGTATCATTTTGTTTTGCCAACATTCAAAGTATAAAAACACGCAAATCTAACAACATGCACTTCATCGATGGCCTCTCACATGAGGCAAATGCAGTGTTTGCAGCCCTAACGGAAACTCACACCAAGGACTACCATCATGGTGAAATATGGATTTCGGAGTACAATCTTTTCAGATGTGACAGGAAACACAGGTTACAGGATGGGGTCAGCCTGTACATCAAGGACACACTCATCTGCACTGAGCTGCTAAACACCACAAACAATATGGTGGAAGTGCTGATAATCAAAATAGAGATCTTAAATGTAGTTATTGTCCTTGTATATAAGTCACTGGAGGCAAATCATCAGCAGGTTAACCTTAAACCACTAAAGGCCTTTTGGCCTTCAACACCCACAAACGCAATTTGTGTTCGTGTTCCCTATTCACGGGAAAAATAAAAATAAAATCGTAGGTGGCATATTTTGGCCGCAATATTCGTTTGCCTTGTTCGGGTTGAATGTAGACACAGTAGTCGCTTCTGTATATATTTATTGACCGAGACAACAAGGTATATATCTGGCCAACCGAGGTCTACCTACTCTTGAGTCTGTGAGGAGAACTCAGGCTGCTGGGAGCATCGCTGATGCTCCTCTGCCTGGCATGACGTCAGAGGCCTACTTGCCTGTGATTGGTTACATTTCAACTGACATAGAATTTGAGTATAACACCTACCTAATTATTTCAATGTCTCTGATTGATTTTTTCTTTGCTTCTTTTGCAGTAATATTATTCAGTAGTATGTATTGTGATATATTTATATAATAAAATGTGTAAACCATCAGTGTACTCAAAATTATGGTGTGCAAATTAATGATTAAAGGGAGGGAGCCGGTCGGCCGAGTGGACAGCACACTGGACTTGATCCTGTGGTCCCGGGTTCGATCCCGGGCGCTGGCGAGAAACAATGGGCAGAGTTTCTTTCATCCTATGCCCCTGTTACCTAGCAGTAAAATAGGTACCTGGGTGTTAGTCAGCTGTCACGGGCTGCTTGCTGGTGGTGGAGGCCTGGTCGAGAACCTGGCCACAGGGATACTAAAGCCCCGAAATCATCTCAAGATAACCTCAAGATTCAATTATTATGTTCATAGAACAATAAACGAAAGCAACGAAGAGTGGCCGCCACACACCAACCAGCCAGCTACTCGCCATCACTCCCTCCATCCCTCACCTTCTCGCTCGCCAACATACTTCTCCCACCATAGTGTTTTTGCTTTTATTCACTATACACAGACGTCATATATAAGTATCAACATGTTTTGTTCACCATAACTGTACATCTAAGCTTGTATGGTGAGTTTAGGTAATAGACGTAGCTACACAAACAGCTGGTGGCTGCTGCCCTCACTGGTTCAAGGCCAGACGCACTAATATTTCTCCTCCAACGACTGTGGTGTTATTACACTATATTCACACATTATATATAGGTATGTACATGCTTTATTCAACATAACTGTACAAATAAGCTGGTATGGTGGTAAAGACCATAGAGGCCATCAGTACACATGACATGTCATGCAGACCACGCCACCTTCCTCGCCAAAATGGCTGCTCCCAAAATACTTGTTCTGCTGTTATTACACTATATATAAGTATCCATATTTGTGTTCACCATAGCGAACCACTAAACTAGTATAGCGAGTCCAGGCAGTAAAAGGTGGTCACAGACAGTCAGCAGACAACGCTATCTTCCTCCCCACCAACATTACTCCTCCCACTGCAGCGCTAATTATCACCACAATCCTGCAATTATCAGAATCCTGATCATTTTTATCAGTCAGGGGTCTTCTGTAATACTATCATTGCTAAATAATAGCATGTACATATATATATTGACATTTTTAGGCGATGCTGTAGTCACAAGCATTAGCTCACATGCATGAGCTCATGCTGCATGCACCAGCCTTGGTGACTCGCTCAATACTAAGGCTCTCACACCCGGTAATGTTGCCCACGATTTTTTTTTTCTAGGTGGAGTCTGTTAACTATCGGTTATGGCTGGACTATAGATACCCCTATCCCTCACAAGGCATTTAAAATCGTGTGCTAGAGCCTTAATTGTCTATACAGTGGTACCTTGGAATACGAGTTTTTCGGAATACGAGCTGGATTTGCTCGGAAAATGTGCCTTGGAAAGCGAGGGTTACCTCGGAACCCGAGTTTGTTGATACGCGTACAGGCCGACCTAGTGTGTGGTGTTACGGCGATCGTCGCCCCTCCACCCCTCAGTTTACCAGTGCCTCGCGCCCAGTGACTATCCCACGTCAATTCTTCACCTGGATTTTCAGTGTTTTGTTGGATTTATAAAGTTATTATATATCTCACCATGGGTCCCAAGAAAGCCAGTGGTAAGGATCAAGGCAAGAAAGCTCATGTGAGGATGACTAGATCATTCGGAAGCATTAAAATGGTACACGTGTTGTTGAACTTTGTAGGCAGTACAACAAAGCCACGTCAATGATATGCACTATACTTGGCAAGAAAAAGGACATTATGAGTGCTTAAGTGGCTAAAGGTGTAAGAACAATCATGAAACAAAGACCACAAATACTTGACGTAGAAAAGTTATTAATTTGGTTACACGAGAAGGAGTTAAAGGGTGATAGTGTTTCGGAGGCCATCATTTGTGAGAAAGCCAGGGTATTGCACGAAGACCTTGTAAAGAAAACCCCTGGAACGAGTGATGCAGATATGAGAGAGATTAAGGCAAGCAGGGGATGGTTTGAAAAATTTAAAAAAAGAAGTGGTATCCATAGCTTTGCAAGGCATGGGGAGGCAGCCAGCTCAAACCAGCCGCTGAACAATTTATTGAAGAATTTAACCCATTAACTGCGCGACCTATAAATATGACATCCCCCCCAGTGCGCAGGAAATGAAACCTTGGGAAAAAAAAATTTCTTTTTCTGAAAGTGTCAAAAACCCCTGTCTGTATGTGGGTATAGCAACGGAAGTTCGAAATTGTACTTACTTTGGCTGCTATGGGGTCCGAAAGGTGCTGCGTGACGTCATCATTCCCCGTGCGCCAGAGCAATATGCTCTCGGGGCCGGTAGGGCGCCCGGGGCGGGTCGCGCGAGTTGCCGCGAATATATTTTTGTTAATTTTTTGCGCACAGTTCCAAATACATTTTATTTATTTTTACGTGCTAATCCAATGTATAATGAATACGTACACTATATTATGGCAGTAAAACATCTGTACTGTCCATGGACACTGTGTTACGTGCATGACACTTGTGTACACATATGTTGCACATATTTACCATGTATCATGCTAATTTATGTATATATACAATCTATTTACAGACTATACACTGTCACACAATATATACATTCACCATCAACACATTCAGAACACCGCGAGTGTGAGCAGCCACACCCAGCCAGCCCTCCCTCACTTCGCCAACATTGCCCCTCCCATCATACAGTTATTCACACCAATGTTTCATTTTCATTTATGTATATTTACAACATATGTACACACTATACACTGTCACACACTATATACATTTACCATCAACACATTCAGAACATCGCGAGTGTGAGCAGCCACACCCACACAGGCCCTCCCTCACTCCAACATCTTACTCGCCAACTTAGCTCCTCCCACCATACTGGCATTGTTTTTATTACACTATTTACACATGTTATATATACTTATCTACATATAACATGTGTTCAGTTGCATATGTCCTGGGGACCATTCAGGCTTGTTCGCATCTACATGTTTTATTTACTAGAACTATGCAAGTAAGCCGGTATTGTGTCCAAACAGTACAATGGCCATCATACACTGCATGAGAAATCACACAGCAGACAGCAGACGACGCTACAATTACAACATCACATCCCTCACCAAAATAGCTCGTATGGGCCAATAGCAGGTGCCTCGTATGGGCCAATAGCAGGTGCCTCGTATGGGCCTATAACAGCTGGCTCATATGGGCCAATAGCAGCTGCCTCGTATTGGCCAATAGCAGGTGCCTCGTATGGGCCAATAGCAGCTGCCCCGTATGGGCCAATAGCAGGTGCCTCGTATGGGCCAATAGCAGCTGCCTCGTATGGGCCAATAGCAGGTGCCTCGTATGGGCCAATAGCAGGTGCCTCGTATGGGCCAATAGCAGGTGCCTCGTATGGGCCAATAGCAGGTGCCCCGTATGGGTCAATAGCAGGTGCCTCGTATGGGCCAATAGCAGCTGCCTCGTATGGGCCAATAGCAGGTGCCTCGTATGGGCCAATAGCAGCTGTCTCGTATGGGCCAATAGCAGCTGCCTCGTATTGGCCAATAGCAGCTGCCTCGTATGGGCCAATAGCAGCTGCCTCGTATGGGCCAATAGCAGCTCCCTCGTATGGGCCAATAGCAGCTCCCTCGTATGGGCCAATAGCAGCTGCCTCGTATGGGCCAATAGCAGCTGCCTCGTATGGGCCAATAGCAGCTGCCTCGTATGGGCCAATAGCAGCTGCCTCGTATGGGCCAATAGCAGCTGCCTCGTATGGGCCAATAGCAGCTGCCTCGTATGGGCCAATAGCAGATGCCTCATGGGTCAATAGCAGCTGCCTCGTATGGGCCAATAGCAGCTGCCCCGTATGGGCCAATAGCAGCTGCCTCGTATGGGCCAATAGCAGCTGCCTCGTATGGGCCAATAGCAGCTGCCTCGTATGGGCCAATAGCAGCTGCCTCGTATGGGCCAATCCTGGTCACTAATTTCTGTAAATGAATAATTGACCAAAAGTTTATTTTGAAAAGGAACCTAAGAAGTCGTTTGAAGATTCCTTGATGGACGAAATAATGTAGCGCTGTGAACATCGTGAACAGCATTGAATCACTGATATTTGAACATTGTACCTAGTCATTATCCCACTCAGGCTCTTCTATAATACTATCACGGCTAAATAATACAGGTTATATATATATTTTGACATTATTAGGCGATGCTGTGGTCACACGATGAACAGCAGAGCTGTGCGCTCATGCTGCGAGCACCAGCTTTGGTTGCTCACTCACTACTGAGGCTCTGACACCCGGCAATGTGGACCATGATTTTTTTTAAAGATGGCGTCTGTTTACAAGAGCCCTGAGGAAGCTGATGTGAACCCCATGTATCCGCGGGAATTTTGAATGAAACGTGAAAAATAAAAACACCCGGAGGCGCGTTGCGCACCCGAAGCCTGGGCCTGCAGGCGCGTTGCGCAGTTAAAGGGTTAAAGAGTTTGCAGAGGCTTAGGGATACCTACCACAAAAGTTTTAATTGTGATAAAACGACTATTCTGGAAAAGATTGCTTAAGAGGACATACATTACCAAGGAGGAAAAATCCTTGGCCGGACACAAGCCTATGAAAGATAGGTTTATGCTAGTGCTGTGTTCAAATGCGAGTGGCGATTTGAAAATTAAACCCTTGCTAGTAAACCCTTCCAAGGGTTTTCAAACAGTATAAACTGCAGAAACACCAAATGTGTGTGATGTGGAAGGCTAATAAAAGGGCATGGGTGCCTAGGATTTTTTTTTTCGGAGTGGGTGAATGAAGTGGTGTGCCCTGCCATAGAAAAATATCTGCAGGAGAAACATTTGCCACTCAAGGCCCTGCTGCTCCTCGACAATTTCTGTCGAACCAATCCTGTTTTCTGGCCCTGCATCTCTGTTTTGGTATGAATGTTTGTGTGTCTTCCTAGTATATTTTTAAAAATTTGGCATACATTTCATTTACTTTCCTGCCTAGCAACAATTCTGTCCAATTACACTCATTAAAAAAATTTCGAAGTTCCCCATAGTGTCCTCTCCTTAAATCGAGTTTATCAACTGTTTCAATGTCCCCATTTTCTTCTAGATGATATCTTAAAGCATAATCAATGTCTAACAGGACGTGATCACTCTTTCCCAAGGGAGGAAGGTACTGGATGTCAAATATCTCTTCTTCTTTCCTGGTGAATACTAGATCCAGTACTGACGGTACATCTCCTTCCCTCATTCTTGTGGCATGCTTTATGTGTTGATACAAGTGTGTGTGTAATTACCTAAGTGTAATTATTACCTAAGTGTAGTTACAGGATGAGAGCTACGCTCATGGAGTCCCATCTTCCCAGCACTCTTTGTCATATAACGCTTTGAAACTAAACGGTCTTGGCCTCCACCACCTTCTCCCCTAACTTGTTCCAACCGTCTACCACTCTGTTTGCGAAAGTGAATTTTCTTATATTTCTTCGGCATCTGTGTTTAGCTAGTTTATATCTATGACCTCTTGTTCTTAAAGTTCCAGGTCTCAGGAAATCTTCCCTATCGATTTTATCAACTCCTGTTACTATTTTGTATGTAGTGATCATGTCACCTCTTTTTCTTCTGTCTTCTAGTTTTGGCATATTTAATGCCTCTAACCTCTCCTTGTAGCTCTTGCCCTTCAGTTCTGGGAGCCACTTGGTAGCATGTCTTTGCACCTTTTCCAGTTTGTTGATGTGCTTCTTAAGATATGGGCTCCACACAACTGCTGCATATTCTAGCTTTGGCCTAACAAAAGTCGTGAACAATTTCTTTAGTATATCGCCATCCATGTATTTAAAAGCAATTCTGAAGTTAGGAAGCGTGGCATAGGCTCCTCGCACAATATTCTTTATGTGGTCCTCAGGTGATAGAAAACTATCTAGAACCACCCCTAGATCTCTTTCTTTATCAGAATTCTTTAAAGATTTCTCACAATATATTGGTTGTGTGGGGTCTATGTTTTCCTATTCCACATTCCATAACATGGCATTTATTAACATTAAATTCCATTTGCCAAGTGGCGCTCCATGTACTTATTTTGTCCAGGTCTTCTTGAAGGGCATGACAATCATCTAAGTTTCTTATCCTTCCTATTATCTTAGCATCATCAGCAAACATGTTCATATAATTCTGTATACCAACTGGTAGATCATTTATGTAGACAATAAACATCACTGGTGCAAGAACTGAACCCTGTGGTACTCCACTTGTGACATTTCTCCAGTCCGATACATTGCCTCTGATCACAGCCCTCATTTTTCTATCAGTCAGAAAATTTTTCATCCATGTTAGAAGTGTACCTGTCACTCCTCCAATATTTTCCAGTTTCCAGAACAACCTCTTATGTGGAACTCTGTCAAGAGCCTTTTTTAGGTCCAGATAGATGCAGTCAACCCAACCATCTCTTTCCTGTAATATCTCTATTGCTCGACCATAGAAACTGAGTAAATTCGACACACAGCATCTTCCAGATCGAAAACCATACTGTCTGTCTGATATTATGTCATTTCTCTCCAGGTGTTCTACCCATTTAGATTTAATTATTTTTTTCCAATATTTTGACTATTACACTTGTCAATGATACCGGTCTATAATTAAGAGGGTCTTCCCTGCTTCCACTTTTGTAGATTGGAACTATGTTAGCCTTTTTCCACACATCAGCTTCAACTCCTGTAAACAGGGATGCCTGAAAAATCAGTTGAAGAGGAATGCTGAGCACAGGTGCACATTCTCTCAGAACCCATGGTGAAACTTCATCTGGACCAACTGCTTTGTTCTTATTTAGCTCCTTGAGCATTTTTTCCACTTCGTCTCTAGACACCTCTATGTGCTCTATGTTGTTCTCTGGAATTCTTATTGTATCTGGTTCCCTGAAGATTTCATTTTGTACAAACACACTTTGGAACTTTTCGTTTAATGTTTCACACATTTCCTTTTCATTTTCCGTGAATCTATTTCCCATTTTCAACCTCTGAATATTATCCTTTACCTGCAATTTACCTGTGTGTGTGTGTGTGTGTGTGTGTGTGTGTGTGTGTGTGTGTGTGTGTGTGTGTGTGTGTGTGTGTGTGTGTGTGTGTGTGTGTGTAATTACCTAAGTGTAATTACCTAAGTGTAGTTACAGGATGAGAGCTACGCTCGTGGTGTCCCGTCTTCCCAGCACTCTTTGTCATATAATGCTTTGAAACTACTGACGGTCTTGGCCTCCTCCACCTTCTCACTTAACTTGTTCCAACCGTCTACCACTCTATTTGCGAAGGTGAATTTTCTTATATTTCTTCGGCATCTGTGTTTAGCTAGTTTAAATCTATGACCTCTTGTTCTTGAAGTGCCAGGTCTCAGGAAATCTTCCCTGTCGATTTTATCAATTCCTGTTACTATTTTGTATGTAGTGATCATATCACCTCTTTTTCTTCTGTCTTCTAGTTTTGGCATGTTTAATGCTTCCAACCTCTCCTTGTAGCTCTTGCCCTTCAGTTCTGGGAGCCACTTCGTAGCATGTCTTTGCACCTTTTCCAGTTTGTCGATGTGCTTCTTAAGATATGGGCACCACACAACAGCTGCATATTCTAGCTTTGGCCTAACAAAAGTCATGAACAATTTCTTTAGTATATCGCCATCCATGTATTTAAATGCAATTCTGAAGTTAGAAAGCGTGGCATAGGCTCCTCGCACAATATTCTTTATGTGATTCTCAGGTGATAGTTTTCTATCTAGAACCACCCCTAGATCTCTTTCTTTATCAGAATTCTTTAAAGATTTCTGTGTGTGTGTGTGTGTGTGTGTGTGTGTGTGTGTGTGTGTATATATATATATATATATATAATGTATATATAATGTATATATATATACATACATATGCATGTGACATACCTTAGCTGTGAAACAGCTGAAAAGTTGAGCATATTATGTGGACTGAATGATGGAGCACTTGGGGTCAATCGACCCTGCCACCCTGTGGTGCGCCAGTTGCCGCGAACATAATTTTTCACAATTATTTTTTTGTTTCATTAGTTTCTTCTTTGGTTTGTTCCCGTAGTGTGGAATATCGATTGTGCTCATGAGTATGGGGCTCGTGTGTGTGATGTATAGTATATTCTACGATCAATCAAACAGGGTTTTTGCTTTTATTACACTATATATACACACATTATATATAAGTATCTACATGTTTTATTCACCACAACTGTACAACTAAGCTTTTCTGATGTCCAAACAGCATAGTGGCCACCCTACACAGTATGCCAAGTCACACACCAACCAGCAGACGATGCCACCTCCCTCACTAAAATGGCTCCTCCCAACATACTCCTTTTGCTGTTATTACACTATATACACACATGTTATATACAAGTATCTACATTACTGTTTACCACAGCAAACAACTGGCTGGTATGTTGAGTCCAGACAATAATTGCTCACCAGTCAGCCGACGCCACTACTTCCCTCCCTTACCAAGATTACTCCTCCCACCATACTACGCACAGTGCTAATTATTACCGTAATCCTGCTATTATCAGAATCATGGTAATGTTTATCACAGTCAGGGGTCTTCTCTGTAATACTTTCATCGCTAAATGTTGTTACATATATATATATATACATTTTTAGTTGATACTGTTGTCACAAGCTGAACAGCAGTACTGTTAGCTCTTGCTGCATGCGTTAGCCTTGGTTGCTCATTCGGTACTGAGCACCCGGGAATGTTACCCATAATTTTTTTTCAAGACTGTGTCTGTTTGCAGAAGTCCTGAGACACAGGATGTGAGCCCCGTGTACACGCAGGAGTTTTGAATCCTATGCTATACCTACGATCGCCTTGAGGTACTCTGTGCCCCCTCGATCTAGCTCCTCAAGTGTCTCTGTGCAATGCGGTGGTTAAAATGTTTTTAAAATGGTCGTGGCTCTTTAACCACTGAACTGCGCAATGCGCCTGCAGGCGCTCGACGGGGGGAAGCGCAACGCGCCTCCGGGATCATATATTTTTAGTGTATGATTCAAAACTTCCGCGGCTACATGGGGTTCACATAGGCTTCCTCATGGTTCTTGTAAACAGACACAATTTAAAAACAAACAAACTGGGCAATATTCCCGGGTGTGAAGGCCTCGGTACTGAGTGAGTCACCAAGGCTGGCGCACGCATCATGAGCTCACAGCACTGCTGTTCAGCTTGTGACCACAGCATTGCCTAATAATGTCATAATATATATATATATAATTGGTATTATTTAGCCATGATAGTATTACAGAAGAGCCTGGGTGTGATAATGACTGTGTATAATGTTCATATATCAGTGAATCAATGCTGTTCACGATGTTTACAGTGCTAGCCACAGCACCACAGCATTATTTCGTCCATTTAGGAATCTTCAAACGTTACTTTACAAAATAAACATGTGGTCAATTATTCATTTACAGGATTTAGTGACCAGGATTGTGATAATAGCAGGATTGTGGTGATAATTAGTGTTGTGCGCAGTATTGTGGGAGGAGGAAGTTTGTGAAGTGAATCGATGTTTGTCATTGTGTGCGTGTCATTTATTCTAAAGTTTTTTTCAATTAAAATTAAGAACACATGAATATGTTCCATATTCTACCCTAATATTTTACATTAGGTAATGTACATGATGCAGCTTTGGTTTCAGAGGTGCAGGTAGAAGAGGGTATTATTTTAAAGTGTTCATATTGTGAGACTTAATAATATAAACATGGAATACCTCCTTCAGTTGCAATAAACAGTTTTAAAATAAACATTACTTATCATTGTACTGTAGTATCCAAGTACTGTACTGTGATGACTTTGATGAACTTTTGGTGTTTTTTTTATTGTACTTAACACAGTACTTTTATAAGGGGGCTAAGTGTGTGTGTGTGTGTTTTAACTTGAATTTGTGCTATATAAAGTAAGGTGATAAATATGAATTTAACATACTCAAGAATAAAATTAAACTGCTATCTTCTCAGGTATCTGATTGAAGCTGGTGCTAATGTCAATGCCCAGACACCAACAAGAGAAACTGCACTAACTTACGCTTGTGAGAATGGGCACACCGATGTTGCTGACCTCCTGTTACAGGCCGGGGCTAATATGGTCAGTGGTAAACTATTACTGTATTATAAAACATCAATTTGTTGAACAAACTGTTACAGGGAGCCACTATAGAAGTTTGAAAACATTAGAAAGTATTTTGATACAACTTGGCTATCATTGTATCAACAGCAAAATCACAGCTTACTCAACTCATTGCAATCATAGTTAGTTGTTCTCTTCAGTATTTGAATCATGAAGAGGTCTGGGATCTTCTCGGACGTAGTTCGAACCCTCATCACGGCCCTTGTGGATTTGTTTGTTTGATGCATTACGCTATTGTGATTTTTGTGTGTAATCATGAAGTCTTTGCTCTTTCAGGAATATTTACATGAGCTGTATCCTTTTTGAATAAAATGACAACCTCAATTTATTGAATTATAATAATAGTGTCTAAATGCCTTGACCCAAGGATTTAGCATGGAAAATATTGTAGAATGCTAAGGCAGTTTCTCAGTTGAAGAAAACAAAATTGGCTTTCTAATAAATGAAAATTATAAACAAGGTAGAAATAATTGTTTAACAATCAATCACATTGTACTTAACACTTTGGCTTTGTAACAACTCAGCATTGCATCGTTCGTGTACTGGAGGGTAGTCCAGTACCGACACAGCATTGCGTCGTTACCAGCGGCAAATTGGCAGTGGCTTCAGGAGGGGTGAGCTGCGATTTTGGACATTATATGCATATACACCTGTAGGAATTTCATTGCGAATACATAGATCCCAAAATGTTCGACTTAGGACCAGAATTGAGGTAACAAAGTTGAAAAGAGTATACCCATTTTATTGCTCTTTATTAGCTCTCACTGTGGTAATGCACAGTCATGTTCTCTGCTTTCTGTGGGTGGGACACTGGGCTTTTGGACTTTATATTTGCATATACTCCTGTAGGGAATTCTATTGCAAACACAATGGTACCAAAATGAAAGACCTAGGACAAGAATTGAGATGTCCAAAGTGAAGAGAGAAGACACATTTTATTGCTCTTGCACGCTCCCGGGTAACACGCTCGCACTTTCTCGCCTGGCTTTTGGGCTTTATATGCATTTAGTCCTGTAGAGAATTCTATTGCGAACACATTGGTACCAAATTGAAAAACCTAGGACGAGAATTGAGATGACAAAGTTGAATAGAGTATACACATTTCGGTGTGACCGTGCGCTCTATTGTAATGAGAGGCGCCTTGGGGTGGGGCAGCGCTCTTTCTGGTAACTTTCATCTTACCAGCGGGTGGGGTGAGCCGCTGATTTTTGACATTATATGCATATACTCCTGTTGGGAATTCTATTGCGAGCACATAGATACCAAAATGAAAGACCTAGGACAAGAATTGAGGTGACCAAAGTGAAAAGAGTGTACACATTTTATCGCCTTTGCGCCCTGTTTGTTGCGGATGGTACGCTGAGCGTTTGGACTTTATATGCCTTTAGTCCTGTAGAGAATTCTATTCTAATGGGGGGGGGGAGAATAGCTCTCTTAAGTCCATTATTTCGCTCCCCAGTTAACTATCGAGGCCGGGGAAAACAACCTAGGTAACCGGGTAACCTAGGTATTTGACTACCTAGGTGCTGCAACTACAAGGCATTGTAACTTGATCAGCTACTTGTAACTCTAGAGAGAGACTAGCACAGTTCACTGCCACAAAGATATAAGAGAAACGAAAGGAAAGAGATGAATAATGAAGTAATTAGTGAGGGGTTTTGGGTGAGGGAGGTAGAGCGGTGGGAGGAGCGAGGAGGGTCGTCAGTTGAAAGGGAGAGTTTGGAGAGGGGCGGAGGGAGAAGAGAGAGAATACGGAGATGAGTGGAGGTAGAAGTAGAAAAGTAGATAGAAGTAGAAGAGTAGATAGTCGAAGGGCTGCTACCATTCATTCTAGTCAGTACATATAAGACAAGGAATGGAACTTGTCTGTATCACAATATTCTCTAAGATGTTATCAAAAGGTTATTATCAAATCATTATCATTATCAATTAATGTCAGACTTTGGCACCAGTCATGTGTATGGAGTTCTATGGGCCTACCGGGGATCATGAGCCAGAACCTGGCCCCCTCAGAAGAGGCAAGGGAAGCAATAGCCTATTGAAACCCTTGTGTGGTTGGAAGCATTCTATGTCTGCCATCAACCGGGTTAGGCACCCAGAAAGGTAAGCGTCCCAAAACAAACCCCTATTCTGGTGAAAATTGCTTCCACAAGCCGAACAAGTGGATAGAACTCCCCCTAAAATATACGAGCAAACAATCATGACGTCACACGTCGCCGCTCCGCTGTCTGCGCAGCTCTCCCCTTCCCGAGAGGGGGAAGTGGGAGCCCCAGACCCATCACGCCGGCTATCCACCCCCAGTTCTAAGGCTGATGCTAAAGGCTGAGGTCGTGTGCTCCGGCTCCGGTAGTTGTTTCAGCACTGTACCTAGAGTGTGGTGTCTGTCTTCTAGGTGGTGCGTGAGCTGGGAGTGTTTCTTCAGTACTCGGGCTGCATGCGCCTACGGTTTATGCCCATGCACTCAGCCCCGGGTCCAGACTCATGGAATTCAATATTTATAAAGAAATGCAAAGTGCCAGTAGCACAGGCACTCAGTATAGTGTGGAGGAAGTGCTTGGACACAGGGGAGATACCAGATGTGCTTAAAGCAGCAGACATTGCCCCTCTACACAATGGTGGTAGCATAGCATTGGCAAAGAATTATAGACCAGTTGCACTAACGTCCCACATAATAAAAGTATTTGAGAGAGTGATCAGGAGTCAGGTCACTAGATTCATGGAAACCAATGACCTCCACAATCCAGGCCAACATGGATTTAGAGCAGGAAGATCATGCCTCTCACAGCTACTTGACCACTATGACAAAATCACTGAGGCATTAGAGGAAAAACATAATGCAGATGTATACACAGATTTTGCAAAGGCATTCGACAAATGTGACCATGGAGTGATTGCACACAAAATAAGGTCAATAGGTATAACTGGTAAAGTAGGACGCTGGATACTCAATTTCCTGTCGAACAGAACACAGAGTAACAGTCAATCAAGTAAAATAGAGTCCGAGCGCAGTTAAAAGCTCAGTACCTCAAGGTACAGTCCTTGCACCACTGCTGTTCCTTATTCTCATATCAGATATAGACAAAAACACAAGTCACAGCTTCGTGTCATCCTTTGCAGATGACACAAAAATCTGCATGAAAATTACCTCTGCTGAAGACATTGATAAACAGATATTAACATAGTTTTCGATTGGGCAGCAGAAAATAACATGATGTTTAACGGTGATAAATACCAGGTACTCAGATACGGCAAAAATGAGGATCTTAAACATAATACAGGATACAAAACACAATCAAATCTGCCCATAGTAGGAAAACAGCATGTCAAGGATTTGGGAGTAATGATGTCCGATGACCTAATGTTTAGGGAGCATAACCAAGCAAGTATTGCATCAGCCAGAAAAATAATAGGATGGATTACGAGAACCTTCAAGTCCAGAGATCCCATCACAATGGTTGTACTCTTCAAATCACTTGTGTTGTCCTGTCTTGAGTACTGCTCAGTACTCGCTTCCCCCTTCAGAGCAGGAGAGATTGCTGAAATTGAGGGAATACAGAGAACATATACGGCACGCATAGACGAGATAAAGCACCTAAATTATTGGGATCGTCTGAAAGCTCTCCAAATGTACTCACTTGAAAGGAGACGAGAGAGATACCAAATAATATACACATGGAAAATACTGGAGGGACAGGTCCCAAATCTGCACAGTAAAATAACAACGTACTGGAGTGAACGATATGGAAGAAAATGCAGAATAGAACCAGTGAAGAGCAGAGGTGCCATGGGCACAATCAGAGAACACTGTATGAAAATCAGAGGTCCACGGTTGTTCAACGTCCTACCAGTGAGCATCAGAAATATTACAGGAACAACCGTGGACATCTTCAAGAGGAAACTAGATTGTTTCCTTCAAGGAGTGCCGGACCAACCGAGCTGTGGTGGGTATGTGGGCCTGCGGGCCACTCCAAGCAACAGCCTAGTGGACCAAACTCTCACACGTCAAGCCTGGCCTTGGGCCGAGCTTGGGGAGTAGAAGAACTCCCAGAACCCCATCAAGCAGGTATCAACCAGGTATTAAGTTATGGGACTTGTACACATGTCAGTGCAAGAAGCAAAGGAAATAGTTTGGTCTGAAGAGTAAGGGCCCACTTGTTTATATGGACTCCCTACTCAAAATAAAAGCCATTGCCCATTGTCAGGACAACTGCACTTCCAGCTGCACCCGTGGGGCAGTGTAGGGAACCATCAGCGTATATAATTTGAGAGAGAGAGAATGCCTCAAGACGAAGCTTGGGCTGATCTCTAATTTACTTTTTGGGTGGAAAGGGGTACAATCTCCCACGGTGCAGGAAAGTGCCGTTGTTGTCTCTTTTGGTACAAATGATAAATCTGGTACATTCCGAGTTCAGTGCCGGTTTATTTATCCATTTGGAAAAATGTTGACTTTCAATAAAGAAATTTTAGAAGGCTTCTGTGCAAGGGATTGGATGAGCTATCTTGAGGTTATCTTGAGATGATTTCGGGGCTTTAGTGTCCCCGCGGCCCGGTCCTCGACCAGGCCTCCACCCCCCAGGAAGCAGCCCGTGACCGCTGACTAACTCCCAGGTACCTATTTACTGCTAGGTAACAGGGGCATTCAGGGTGAAAGAAACTTTGCCCATTTGTTTCTGCCTCATGCGGGAATCGAACCCGCGCCACAGAATTACGAGTCCTGCACGCTATCCACCAGGCTATGAGGCCCCCTAGTCTAACCCTTTTTATACCAATTTGACAGTTGATTTCAGTAACATGATCACATGATTCAAGGATTGTCTTCAAGGCGTCATTCTGCAATTTGTCGAGCCCTCCAGGCTTTCAGAAATAACAAGTGCAGGTATTTATAGTTTGGGATACTTAAAGGAAAATATTAATTAGCTCTAGTAAAATTGCCTATTACAATATTTTTACTTACTGTGTAGTTATCATTTGTAATTTACTTAAATAAGAGGAGGGTTTTAAGTAGTCAATATGTAGGCAAAATTCTTTCTAATTATTTGAAAGTTAAATACTGGTAATTATTTAATCATTGTTATGTAGTTATTTAGATTTTATTCATAGTAGAATAATGTATCATTTCCTAAGCATCATGTGATGTAAATCCAAGAAAATTACTGCTTTGCATTAATCATTTGCTTCCAGGGGAAAATATAGCATAAACACTGTCTAAATATACACATTTTGCTTGCAGAACAATTGCTCCATGGTGCTGGAGGCCTGTCGTGGTGACACGAAGGTGGAGCGGCTCCTTGTTGAGTTTCCCACCTCCATTTCCCATCTTCCTTTTGTTGTCCCGCCTGACCCCAGTGTGATGGTTGTCAGCACAGGAGAGGCCAGAGTGTTGTCTAGTGTGCCCTGGCTGGAGGGAAAGCCTCCACACTTCACCGTGGATCTTGCTGTGATTCCAGGCGTATCTCCTCGGACTCTTTTCATCGTCAATGAAAATCAACCCCTATATGATTATATCGGTAGGCATTCGTTTTAGCTTTAAACTTTCTGTGCATGTTAGTCATTTTGGGCCTGGTAGTCCTACTATTTGTTTTTCTTTTGCATAATGTTATTGTTGTATTACTGTTTTTCTTTATGGGGTTAACCGTATAGTACACACAGAAATCACAATAGCGTGATACCCAGTATCCACTCGATTTAACGGCCTATATGGGGCTGTACCCTGGTCATTATTTCCAGAGTTCCGGTATTTCTAAAGTTAAGTGTCGGTAATTTTTCAAGTAACATTCAGGTAAGATATATTTTATACAGACAGTCACTCGGTCCACCTACCCTGTGACGTCACAGATTCACGGCACATCATTGTTTTGATTTGTCATGAGGCTGGAGTATTCATTCCGTGACTTTGTTGGACATATCTACACAATCGAGGAACATCCGTGCACCATGTTGGCTCCAAATGCACTCATTGTGTCAGTGATGGCTGACTGGTGGGTGGATGGGCAGCCAGGCAGGGATGGAGAGGCTGAAATGTAGGCAGGCAGGGAGAGGCTGGGTGGTAGGCAGGCAGAGGCTGGGTGGTAGGCAGGGAGGGAGGCAGGCAGAGCTTGGGAGGAAGGCAGGCAGGGAGCTCCGGAGGCAGGCAGAGCTTGGGAGGAAGGCAGGCAGAGGCTGGGTGGTAGGCAGGGAGCTCCGGAGGCAGGCAGAGCTTGGGAGGAAGGCAGGCATAGGCTGGGTGGTAGGCAGGGAGGGAGGCAAGCAGGCAGGCAGGCAGGGAGGCAAGCAGGCAGGCAGGCAGGCAGAGGCTGGGTGGTAGGCAGGGAGGGAGAGGATGGAGATAAATGGTAGGGTGGAGATGGATGGAGGGAGGGAGGGATGGAGCGATGGATGTTGAGGTGAAGCAGACAGCGTGTGTATGGGAAGTATGGTGGGGGGCAGGTGGGGGTACGTGTGTGTGTGTGTCGGTGGTGGGGAAGGGACTGGCTCACCGATAAGCCTAATTCATTTGACCCAGTTAACCAGATATTTCTTAATTAAATTCTGGATGTACATCATATGTATTTTTGCTTACAGATTTTGTTAAGTAATATTATTATGATAATGAAAAGTTATAAAATACTTGTTTCATGAATGTTTTATTGTACTAGATGGAGATTCTCCAGGCTGTCTCTTGCTGGCTGGCAATCTACTGAGCCATTTCCCAGACTGGCCTTGGGGGGAGGCGGGAAGTAAGGGTGTGGGGGGGGGGAGAGCAGGAGTGAGGGTGTGGGGGAGAAGTGTTGTGAGGGTGAGAGAGGAGATGAAAGAGGTAGGTAGAATGCTTGCCATGTGAGGAACCCCTGATGCCAAAACAAACCTAATACCGACCTTCGGTAATAGCGACCGCCAGACTGTTATGAGGCTCTAAATACCGGTCTCCCAAACTGGTCGTTATTATCGGCAGATCAGTATAAAAGAGGCCATTAAATTCAGTGGACACTGTATATCAAATGAATAAATCCCCATGGGCCGTGATGAGGGTTCGAACTTGCGGCCAGGATGATCTCAGATGAGCCTTAATCGACTGAGCCACGACATGGTCAAAAGAATTGCAACCGGGTTTGCTACTGCTCTCACACGGATCCCGCAGTCTCTCCGAGACACAAACCGGGGTTTTACACAATTTCCCCCATGCACTCGGGGTCTGTCGACAAGCCATTCTACATCTTCGCCCTTACATCAATACACACGGTCCAAGCTGTCCACTTGGACAACACAACACCTGGACAAGTGTTAAGTTAGTAGCATCACTATGTATGCTAATTCTGTGGGCTGTGTGAAGCCAGTGGCCAGCTGGAATTGTTTTGGCCCATTCATGTTTGCTGCATATATAAACTTTCTTGCATATGCAGCTTTGTCAGTGAGTGCTTAGTGTGTTTCAAAGAGGAAAGTTATCTTGAATGTGGGAAGTGTAAAACATTGGGGGGAAAACAAAAATAAACCTCTGGAACAGGTCACCTCTGTCTAATGACTGAAGATTAAAGAGACGCCACACTCCCCATCTCCATACGTGAATCTTGGATGTCTTGCCAGCAAACATAAATGGAATATACAGTATATAATAATAATTTCACATATACCCACTAGTAAAATACATATTTATATAAACTTGAAAAGGGACCTGTGGACATGAAACATGAAACATGAATGTGTTAAGAGTATGCAGATCTCGTGTAGTTGTGTTGAGATAATTTCGGGGCTTAGCGTCCCCCCGGTGCGGTCCTCGACCAGGCCTCCTTTTTGTTACACACCCCCAGAAAGCAGCCCGAAGCAGCTGTCTAACTCCCAAGTACCTGTTTACTGCTAGGTGTACAGGAGCATCAGGGTGAGAGAAACTGCCAATTTTGTTTCCGCCTACACCGGGAATCGAACCCGGAACTCGGGACCATGAATCCGAAGCACTGTCCACTCGGCTGTCAGGTCTCCAGACCCATCCATCCAACTGTCAGGTCAGGTGTGCTCTCTGGAAATGCGGGCCCATGCAGCCAATCTAATACTTATATGTGGTATATTATGCCCTTTTTCTATTTCATAAAAGCATATTATCTGTGGAGAGCCCCTTCGGCTCCCCTGAGCTATACCGGGCTGATGTGTATATATTAGACCGTGGCAACAGTCAATTGAAGGAGTTCTAGGCCTACCGGGGATCAGAGCCAGAACCTGGTCCACTCAAGAGAGGCACGAGGAGCAATGGCCTAAAGACACCCCATATAATTGGAAGCAGTCTTTGTCTGCCATCTACCAGGTCAGGCACCCAGAAAGGTGGGAATTCCAAAACAAACTGCTGCTGGTCAAAATTTGCAAACCAAAAGTTGAACTAGCAACAGAACTCCCCAATCAATACCTAGGAAACAAGTATGACGTCACAACAAACACAGCGCATTCGTCTGCACAACTTTCCTCCCCCTCTACGCCGGCAACTCTACTCAGTTCAGAAGGTTGTGAGGTAGACAGTCGATCGACTCTGACTCCATCCTTTGAGCAGTGCTGCAGAGTGGTGGTGGTGTTCAGAATTGGTATTGTGCGAGCCAGAAGTAACATAAAAGTACTGGGGCTGCATGCACCTAGGGCCACCTCCCTAGGTGCCCTGTAAGTACTGTCCCTGTGGCCTCAGGTCTCTTCCCTGAGCCGTTCGGGAACTACCTTCGCGTGGTTCTGTTGCTGCTTGGTGTTTGCCCGCCCTTGGGGTTCAGCTGGGGTGGTTCTTACTCCTGTTTACTCATGGGTAGGAGGTAGTTTCATCGCTGGCTGGGACATGAGGTACTGTGTTGCTGTCTGATATACGCATAGTGAATGGTTCTGTTCACCTGGAGACGTGCTTTTGCAGGGTTTTTCTTTTTTTTTGTTTTGTTTTGCCTGGTGGAGGTCTGTCTGGTGTGGCTGACCACTTGAATGATTTTGGTGGCCCTCCACTAGGTCCCCTGTGCTTGCACACGTCGCAGGGGTTCAGCTTTTAGTTTGTTTGCTTGATAGCTCTGGGATAACCGGTTAGCAGTACCTCGCCTGGGCTTCCCTTAGCAGTCAGCCTAAGGGACCTAGAAACCCCCATTGGGGCTCAGTGGTCCGATGAAAGAGACCTCAGAGTCCCACCACTCCAGTTCACCCAGTCCAATGAGATGGATATTTGGGTGCAAGCAGCTTCGGCACTGCGTGCACGGTTTAGGTTGCTGCAACACGCAAGGTTGGTTGCCTTTCCAGATGCCCCGCAGCCGCTCTTGCTTTGGTTATAGGGACCCAGACTTGGGGGGTGTTAGTTGCCTTGACTTTGATTTCATCTGCACCCCCCTAGTCCTTGCCTTGCTGTGTTTCATCCTGCTACCCTGTTCCACCCCCCCCCCCCCCTGCTCCCGGCTCCCAAACGTCTGAGGGTTTCGGAGTCGGGAAGGGTTTGCCTCATGGCGAGTCTCGAGCGGCTTCGGGGATTGCCCTTTCCAGATCGGCAGCGGAGGCATTCGAGCCTGTTCCTCCTCCTGGAGCCTTTGGGCCGCCCCTTCATCCCGGCTTTTCCGGCGGACTCTGCTTTTTCTCCAGAAGCAGAGGGTTTGGAGGACTGCTCAGCCCCGGGTCCTGACGTGGAGGTTCCCGGGGCTGGGGAGTTGACTTGGGGGGCTTGGGCCTTGTTTGACCCTGCTTGGGTGTTGGTACCCTCGGCGTGAGGCTTGTTGTTAAAGGGGTAGGGGTTTTCCTATTCCCCTTCCCTGTACAAGTTTGATGTGTGTGCGACTCCTTCCCCGGGTTCGGTTCCGGGTTCCCCGTGGGTTCTTCGGTTCCCTCCTTCCAAAGGTGGTGCGGGAAGCCATTGCGGCTTACCTCTTGCGAGACCCAGATTACGCCTCGGTAATGGATACGACTTTTGAGTTTGGCTCCTCGTTTTCTTTCTGGGTGCGTTACGAGGTGCCGGAGTCTTCCTGGTTGATGGACTGCCCTTTCTTTTCATTCAGGGTGTGGCATTTGTTCTATCGGACTCGCGGGCTTGAATGGCGGGAGTTGACTACGGTTGTTCAGGATTACCCAGGGGCGAATTTGAGCACCTTAATGAGTGCTTGTTCGCACCCGTACTTCCTCGTGATGTCGGTCAGGTGCAGCTGCTAGGTGCTCGTCCACTCTTTGGAATCGGCTTAGGTCTTAGATTTTTGTCCGTTGCTGTTTGCAGAGTCTGCGGTAGTGCATTTTCTGCAAGTGGCTTCATCTAGTTGCTGTCCTATGTCAGACTTGTTAGTTCCGGAGTGGGGTGTGGGGGGAGGCGTGGTGGCATGCCCAGATGGGTCGTGCCAGGTCTCGGGATTCCTTCGGTCGTCATAAGTCAGTAGTGCCAGATTCAGGACCTGCACCTTCTTTGGAGCCGCCAGCATCTGGTAGGCGCAATGATCGCTCTGAGCATCGGTCGGGCTCTCATAGGGGTCATTGGCTCTTTTGCGGGTTGCCCCTTTGACGGTGCGATACGGGATAGGCTTGTGCTGTTTGCTCTCGCCTGGTCCCACAATTTGTGGGCATTTCGGGTCGTTTCCTCCAGCCTGCAATGGTGTTGGGTCGCTCTTCCTCCTTTGGGGGGATCGCGGCTGGCAGGGGCAGACCTCTTCTCGTGTGCTGTCAGATCATCCGGGAGTGGGTCCACTTGACCCGGGAAACTCAGGTGGGTTTCCCACCTGTTTTCAGCTCCGAAACGGGACTGTACGGATCTGCGATTCATACTGGACTTGTCTCGTCTGAATCCCTGGGTCTTTTACCCCTCCTTTCGGAAGACCACTCTGTCTCAGGTCCAGCTGCTTTTGGCGCCGGGTGCCTGGATAGTGTGTGTGGACCTCTGGGACACGTATTGGCATGTCCCAGTTCATCTGGGGTTTAGGGATTGGCTTGGTTTTGTCGTGGGGCGACAGACTTACCGCTTTTGTTGCCTTCCATTCGGTTTGAATCTGGCACCTCGTGTGTTCACACGCCTTACCCAGCACGTGGTGACCTGTTTGCATCTGTTAGGGGTTTGGGTTCTGGCTTACCTCGACGACTGGCTAGTGTGGGCTCCCAGCCAGTCTGCGTGTCTGCTCGCCAAGGATTTTGCTCTTTCCCAGCTCTCCAGATTCGGGTTCTTTATAAACTGGAGGAAGTCCCATATGGTTCCCTCTCAGGTTCGGACTTGGCTGGGTCTTGTATGGGACTCTCGGACCGCTTCCTTGTCTCTTCCTCCTTTGACGCTGTTGCAGCTGTGGTCCCGCCTATGACTATTTTTGGAGGGCACCCGGGTCACACTGTGGTTGTTCGAGTGGCTGTGCGGGAGCCTGAACTTTACCTGCTGGGCTACCCGTCGGGACAGATCTGGCTTCGGCGGCTGTTCTTGTTTCTTTGGGGGTGTCCCTTCCGCCACTCTCGCAATCACTGGATTTGGATCCTGGGAGCCTTGTCTCGGCTGCTGCGTCGCCGGCTTCCTCTGCGGGTTTTTTTGAGTTCTGTGCTGTGGTGCCTCCTCGAGCCCTCGCTCGATATGTTCATAGATGCCTCGTCTCTCGGCTGGGGTTTTGCGACAAGTGCTCACCAGGCAGGCCAGGGTTGGTGGGGTCCGTCCTTCCGTCGAACTCACAGCACGGCGCAGGAGTTTGCGGCGGTGTGGCATTCGCTTCAGAGGATTCGTGTCGCTCGCGGAGCAATGATCTGGCTCCATTTGGACTGTTACCCGGTGGTTCATTGCCTGAACCGCGGGGGTTCGATGCAGTTCTTAGTTCTTAGGGGCTGGTTGCTTCGGCTGATTCGTCTGCTGAGTTCTCGGGGTTTGGCTCTCCTAACGGTTCATATTCAGGGGATGTCAAACATCCCGGCGGATGGCCTGTCTCGGATCATTCCCTTATCCATGGACTGGACTGTTGACGCTGATTCGTTCAGTTGGCTATGCCGGACGTACAGGCGCCCAGAGGTGGACCTCTTTGCATCAGCATGGTTGAAGTGTCTTCCAGTGTATGTGGCGCCCTTCCCAGACTTCGAGGCCGTCGGGGTCAAAGCCTTTCAGCTGGACTGGTCGAGGTGGAGTTACCTGTACCTCTTCCCACCGGTCTGGTTGTTGCTCTGGATCCTGGCTCGGTTGGAAACTTACCAGGGAAGAGTAGTCCTGTTGGTTCTTAGGTGGTGGCCCAGCCCCTTGTTTCAGGCGCTTCTTGCTCGATGTCCGAACCAAAGGGTCTTCCCGCAGCTCCGCCTCTTTCAGCAGATTGATTCAGTCCGGTATGTGGGTAGTTCGATCTTCTCTTCCACTCTTAGCATCTGGTCTTGTTGATGCGGGTTTGACACCATTGTATGGTGATCAGGTGGTTTCGTTGATGGTGTCCCACCTACGAGTTTCATCTCGACCGCAGTATGAAATTTCCTGGCGGTCCTTACGTCATTTTTTGTCTTATCGTAGGTTGTCTTCGATTTCTGGTCAGGTGGTTTTGTCCTTTTTTCTCTTGGTTGTTTCAGGACCATCATCTTATGCCAAATACTGTCGCCTCGTATTGTGCGGTGCTAGTGGAGCCGCTGCAGCTTGCGTTTGGGATGGATGTCACTTCTGCTCTGTTCCACAAGCTTTCTTGGGTATTGTTTCACATTCGGCCTGCTCATGCGCCGCCTAAGCCGTCCTGGTCGTTGGCCCCGGGTGCTCTCTTTTTCCCTTCTCTGTTTGTGGTGGCCCCCTCGGTTCAGGACTGTTTTTCTAAGTTTTTTTTTTTTTCATTGGCCTTGCTCTCTTATCTGCGCCATTATTTGCGTGCCATGACCTGTGTGGCAGGGGACGCGCTTTGGGTGGACTCGGTTTCCCTTCTTCCCTGTTCCAGGGGCGCGGCTCTCCTAGGTTGTCCGCAGGGTTATTCAGTCCAGCCAGCCTGTGGTCTATCCCCATGCCCACGACGTTCGTAAGTTCGCGGCTATGGGTGCTGTTTTGGGGAATATGTTCTGGGCTGACATTCGGGCATGGGGCTTTTGGAGGTCAAACAGGATCGTGGCCACACGGTATCTCATTAATGTTCCTGAACATTCTCAGGCGTATGTAGCCTTGGGTCGCAGGTTGCAGCCAGTTGTCTCAACTTCGAGTTGAGGAGCGAGTGACGACTGACTCCCAGGTAAGTCCCTCTTCTTCTTTATCTTTGGTTAGGTAGCTCCGGGGAGCCGAAGGGGCTCTCCACAGAAAATCAGCATTGAATGTAATGAAATACCATTTTCTGGATGAGACCTGTTGGCTCCCTGGCATCCCTACCTCCTTCCGGTTGGCGATTTTTTGCGTTTTTGATACACAGCCTTTCCAACACATGGAAAATACTGGAGAGCCAGGTCCCAAATCTACACAGTAAAATAACAACTTACTGGAGTGAATGATATGGAAGAAAATGGAGAATAGAACCAGTGAAGAGCAGAGGTGCCATAGGCATGATCAGAGAACACTGTATGAACATCAGAGGTCCACGGTTGTTCAACACCCTCCCAGCGAGCATAAGAAATATTGCCAGAACAGTGGACATCTTCTAGAGGAACCTAGATTATTTGCTCCAAGGAGTGCCGAACCAACCGAGCTGTGGTGGGTTTGTGGGCCTGCGGGCCGCTCCAAGCAACAGCCTAGTGGACCAAGCTCTCACTAGTCAAGCCTGGTCTTGGGCCGAGCTTGGGGAGTAGAACTCCCAGAACTGCTGGCGTGGAGGTCTGGGATCCCCCCTGTCCCTCTCCCGAGGAGTGGGGGTTGCGCAGACGGATGCGCAGCATTTATGGTGACTTCATACGTATTTCCTTGGTTTTGACTGCGGAGTTCTGTTGCTAGTTTGCCTTTTGGTTTGCAAATTTTGACCAGCAGCAGTATAGTTTGTTTTGGTATTCCTACCTTTCTGGGTGCCTGACCTGGTAGATGGCAGGCAAAGACTGCTTCCTATTACACGGGAGTGTCTTTAGACCATTGCTCCTCGTGCCTCTCTTGAGGGGGCCAGGTTTTTCTGGTCCCCAGTAGGCCTAAAACTCGTTCAATAGACTGTTGCCACAGTCTAATATATACACATCAGGCCGGTATAACTCAGGGGAGTCTCTGGGTCTTACTCAGAAAATGGCGTTTGATTACATTCAACACTGGTTTTTTGGCACCAAAGTATTACCATACATTTTGGAATATATTTAGGCATTTTTTTTATTATTTCTGGAGCTTTTAAATATTTTTTTGGATATCAGTGATTTGGGCCCCATTAACTCGTGTTCTGTTTGTTCTAAACTAGAATAAAATTCCTAATGTATGTTTGGTGTAATATAGTTCGACAACTAGATGGTTTACCTGGAGGATCTACTACCGTCTCTAGTACTCAAGCCTCTGTTACTAGTAGCAAGACCAATTGTAAGACTTCCACCATGGCCCCTGACCTTACTCCTGCCATTGGGAACAAGACTTCCACCATGGCCCCTGACCTTACTCCTGCCACTGGGGACAAGGCTTCCACCAGTGAGGCTCAAACTGTGAGTTAAATATTTTCTTCCTGTTTATATTTTCAAGAATTACTCTTATATATTTTAGAGCATGTTAATTTTACACATACTTATGGCAGCGTTATAATGCCTGGCAAAAACGTCATCTGTCAGTAATGCAACCAACAGTGATTATGTTCTATTAACCCCAACCTCTCCAACCTCGCCTCCACCTGCCAACCAGGAAGAGGCTAGCACAAAGTTGTGACCATGTGATTATCTAGATCAGTGTGTAGACAACCTTGTTAGGAAGGTGGAGCAACCTCACCTAAACCATGAAGAGCAGATCCTTCAGAAGTGGTAAATTCTAGAAGAGTTACAAAGGGTGTAGAAGGAATTGCAAGGAAAGTAATCCCTTACAGTGGCAACTATGCTATCCCAAGAACCATGAATAACGGGAACTTTACAGCCGTGGCATTACCACAAGCAGTAATAGTTCAGTTGTTGGTTTAATGTGAAGTAATAATGAGTCTTCCATTACAACATTGACCAGTACCAGAACCAACAGCAACACCAGTAGTGGCATCAATGTAGGATGCATATCTTTGGCAGCTCCTCTTGTTTATCCTCCTGCTTCTCTGCATACCCACGTACCCATTGCTATGCATTCTGTGGAAACTCAGACAGGCTTCCTTTCTGGCAATGGATGGGCAAGCTTTACCCCCAGTGGTGTCCTTATCTGGTGGAATGGCTTCTGCAGCTCAGTTGTCAATTTCACTTCCAGCTGAGGGAGTCCAAGTACCTTCATCAATGTTTTCTGGGGGGGACATGTCCTCAGGAAACTGCTGGTTACTCTGCATTGTCTGTGCATCACACTCCAGTCTCACTGCCTTCTCTTCCAACTCGTAATATTTCCTCGTCTGGACCAGCAACACGAAACATTCCGGTCTCGGAAAGACCATAAATGATACCCACAAAGAAAACAGATAAAAAGTAGCTTGAACTTGAGAAGCAGAAGCATCAACCTGTATCTCAGCAGCAACATTTACCTGAGGGCCACTAACCCTTGTGGTCTCGACGAGGACAGGAAGCCAGTGGTTTGTCGAAGGTCCCCCCATTTGCCCTGATTCTCATATATATTCAGCTCGACTAGGAGATGGAGGTCTATCAGGAGGATCTACTACTGTCTCTAGTACTCAAACCTTAGTTACTAAGGTAAACTGTAGCAAGACCATTAACATGATACTTAATAATATATGATGGTGTAGCGTAGCAAAGCTGTTCAGCAGTTACCTGTTGATACCTGCTTGATGGGGTTCTGGGAGTTCTTTTACTCACCAAGCCTGGTCCGAGGCCAGGCTTTATTTGTGAGAGTTTGGTTTACCAGGCTGTTGCTTGGAGCGGTCCACAGGCCCACATGCCCATCACAGCCCACTTGGTCCGGCACTCCTTGAAGAAAACAATCTAATTTTCTCTTGAAGATGTCCACGGTTCTTCCGGCAATATTTCTGATGCTCGCTGGTTGGACGTTGAACAACCGCGGACCTCTGATGTTTATATAGTGTTCTCTGATTGTGCCTATGGCACCTATGGCACCTCAAGTTTCAGCGTCAACTAGTACAGCTGAGCCATGGGGTTAATGGTTCATATAGTTGTCCATCTAGTGGCTTAGGTACTTAATCATTACTCCTGCCAGGTGGTAATGTTACTTCCTTACCTCCACCTGGTGGGCTGCATCATTCAATTGGAGCAACCCAATGCCTTCCACCACCTCCACCACCACATTCTCCTCCCCTTCTTGTTGATGCTACTCATGATCAGAGCTGCTAGAATAAGAAGTTTTAAACCAGTGTAATGAGTAAAAATGGATAAAAAATGTAGTGTTCCCTTGGAATGTGATTATCCAGGGCTTTTACCAAATGAAGTAGCAAGTAGTGGGGCTGGTTCAAGCAAGTTAGAGAATGATAGTGTGAGCTATGATGCTGATTGTGGAGCAGAGGTTGTTCCTTTTAACATCATCAGGTGTTCCATTGCCACTGTCAATGAGGTTGGGGTTCAGCCACAGGTACAGGTATGCAGTTTGTTCCCACTACTCTTTGTGTCCTCTCCTCACCTGCAATTTGCACCCTTCCAAGTTGGCACAGAATCTCTGCCTTTGCAATATGGTCACTTGACTTCCTTGGGGATGGGGCAGACAGTGTTCAACCAGCCAGTCACCAGTCAAACAGGTCGCAGTGGTAACAATAACATTACCAAGGCAAACGGTCCTGACAGGAGTTCCTCATTCTAGCAAGTCTCGAGTAAAGAAGTTTTCTGGGGGGAGCCCTGTCGGCTCCCCGGAGCTTTACCGGCTGATATGCTAATGTCAGACTTTGGCATCAGTCATGTGTATGGAGTTCTAGGGCCTACCGGGGACCACGAGCCAGAACCTGGCCCCCTCAGAGAGGCAAGGGGAGCAATGGCCTATAGAAACCCCCGTGTGGTTGGAAGCATTCTATGTCTGCCATCGACCGGGTCAAGCATCCAGAAAGGTAAGCATTCCAAAACAAACTCCTATTCTGGTGAAAATTGCTACCTAAAGCCGAACTAGTGGATAGAACTCAACAGAAAACAAGGAAACTAGTATGACGTCATACGTCACCGCGCCGCTGTCTGCGCAGCTCCCCCCTCCCCGGGAGGGGGAAGGGGGAGCCCCAGACCTCCCACGCCGGCTATCCACCCACCAGTTCTTCGGCTGATGCTATGGGCAACGGTTATGTGCTCCGGCTCCAGTGGTTGTGAACTAGTGGATAGAACTCTTCAACAGAAAACAAGGAAACTAGTATGACGTCATACGTCACCGCGCCGCTGTCTGCGCAGCTCCCCCCTCCCCGGGAGGGGGAAGGGGGAGCCCCAGACCTCCCACGCCGGCTATCCACCCACCAGTTCTTCGGCTGATGCTATGGGCAACGGTTATGTGCTCCGGCTCCAGTGGTTGTGAACTAGTGGATAGAACTCTTCAACAGAAAACAAGGAAACTAGTATGACGTCATACGTCACCGCGCCGCTGTCTGCGCAGCTCCCCCATCCCCGGGAGGGGGAAGGGGGAGCCCCAGACCTCCCACGCCGGCTATCCACCCACCAGTTCTTCGGCTGATGCTATGGGCAACGGTTATGTGCTCCGGCTCCAGTGGTTGTTTCAGCACTGTACCTAGAGTGTGGTGTCTGTTTTCTAGGTGGTGCGTGAGCCGGGAGTGATTCTTCAGTACTCGGTCTGCATGCGCCTAGGGTTCCCTTCCCTAGGTGCCCTGTAAGTACTGCCCTTGGGGCTTGGGGCCACCTTCCACAAGTTCCTTGGGTCCTGCCCCTGCATGGCCGTTTACTGCTTGGTTTTCAGCCGCTCTTTGTGTGCTCGGGTGTTCTGTCTTCCTTGTTCGCCTTAGAGTAAGGGGCAGTTTTTGCACTGGTGGGGCGCAGGGTACTGTGCAGCTTGTCTTTACCAATCATAGCGGCCGGCTCTGTTCCGCTTGGGTACGCTGTCCTCTTGCGGGGTTTTCTTTTTCTTTTTGTTTATCTACCTGGTGGGGGGTCTGCCTTCGTTCTTGCCCCTTGTGTCCCTTGTGTTCTGAGTATTTTCTGGTGGTACCCCTGCTAGGTCCCCGTGAGTGTACACGTCCCGGGGGTTCAGCTCTTAGAAAGTTGTTTCGTAGCTTTGGGTGCCGGTTAGCAGTACCCTGCCTGGGATTAACTGAGCGCGAGTCCTCTTATAGTAAACGCTCGGGACCCTGGGAAACCCCTGGGGGCGCGGGTCCGATGGATGTGACCCCAGGGTCCCCCCCTCACTCCTAGCGAATTTAAGGGTTGCTCTCACCCTTTGTCTCTGGGTGGCTCTCTGTTTTGCCTCCGTCTGCTGCCTGTGGGATCGGTGACACCTTCGACCCGGTGTCCTGCGAGTTTGGTTGCTCATTGTGGCTCGGTTACCCAGTTGTGCTAACAAAGCGGGTGCGGGCAGCAGGGGCGTTGCACTTGAGCCTTGGTGGTGGCAACGTTCTCGTGGTTTCCTCCCCGGGAGCCCCGGGGCTGCCCCGTTGTAGTTCGTTTTGGGACTTGGGGGTGTTGGTTGCTTCGGTTCCATCCACGCCCCTTGTCTTTCCCCTGGATCACCCTTCCTGCCTGCATCCGGTTCCTTACCGTCTGTAGGTTCGGGGCGGGGTTTTTGATGGTGTTAAGACTCGGGCAGTCTCGGGAAATTCCCCTTCCGGGGTAGTGACGGGGGCATTTGAGCCTGTTCCTCCAGACGTGTTGTAAGAGTCTGCCAGTGGGCCCCCTTCATTAGTGTTTTCACGGCTGCCCCGGTTTTCTGGTACGGCCGGGGCTTTGGGGGAACGGCTCGGCCCCGGGGCCTGTCGTGTAGGTTCCCGGGGCTGGGAAGGGGCTGACTTGGGGGGCCTTGGCCCCGTTGGACCCCGTGGGGGTTTTTATCCCCCTCTAGGCGGGGCTTGTGGTTACGCGGAGTGGGGTTTTTCCTCCCCACTCGCCATACGTGCTGTTGGGCGTCGGCCTCTCCCCGGGCTCGGTTCCTTGGCCTTTGAGTCGGTTGGTTCTGTCCTGTGGGTGGATGTTTCCTCCCACCCCTTATTGGGCCAGTGTTTTCGTCATGTTTCCCCGTTCAATGGGGTTCTGCGTGACTTCTGATCTCGGGTGCGCCTGCGCCTTCGTGTGCCTTCGGGACTAGCGTTGGCTTCTGTGTTCTCAAGGGTACGGGAAGGTTTTTCGCTACTTCCCGCATTATTGGAACGTCTGTCGGCTCCTCGTCCTTGTCGCCCTGTTGGGCTGCTTGTCGCCCTGTTGGGCTGCTTGTCGCCCTGTTGGGCTGCTTGTCGCCCTGTTGGGCTGCTTGTCGCCCTGTTGGGCTGCTTGTCGCCCTGTTGGGCTGCTTGTCGCCCGGTTGGGCTGCTTGTCGCCCGGTTGGGCTGCTTGTCGCCCGGTTGGGCTGCTTGTCGCCCGGTTGGGCTACTTGTCGCCCGGTTGGGTTCCTTTTTGGGCTCTTTGCTTCTTTGGCCGGTTTTATTGTTCCTGCTTCCTCTTTTGGCTACTTTTCTCGTGCAGTAGTCCTGGCTGGCGCCTTCCCGCAGGGAGGGTGTGCGGTTCGGCCAGCGTGTTATGCGCATGCGCCGTGGAGTTTGTTTTGGTTTGGGCGGTGTTTCAGTGCTGGTGTTTTGCGCCCTTTTTGTTACAGTGCTTCGCCTCTCGTTCTTCTCCCTGGCTGCGGTATGTGCCCCTTCGCGCCGGGGGTGTCCTGGTTCCCAGTTGTGGGGAGGACACCGCGGTTTTTCCTGTGTCATGGGTGTGGACCGCCTCCTTCGCCTCTCCCTGCTCTCCAGCGGGTCCGGCAGGGTCCGGCTCTGGCGTCTTCACCTGGCGGTGCTCCCTGGTTCTTCTGGGCACGGTTGAGTCGTGTCAAGTTCGTGCCACCTTTCGCCAGGTGAGTTTCTGCGGTCTGGCGTCTTTTGGCCGGGCGCTGGATGCGGTGTTGTTTATATACCTGTCTTTATTTAGGTATATTTTTGTACGACTGAGACCGTTCGCACACCAGTGACTGTCCCTTTTTCAACCCTTCCTGTCCCCCTCATGTGCATGTCCAACCCATGCTGGAGTCATTCAGGGGACCCTCCTTTTTTAATGTTGTGAGGTGTGGGGGTTGTAGGGTTGGTTCTGTACTCACCTGGTAAGGCTCCTGGCTGTGCTTGCAGGATTTGAGCTCTGGCTCTTGGGTCCCGCCTATCTGGTAGAACTTGTGGGATAGTACCAGTGGAGTGCAGTGGTGCTATTGGCACATTTGGGGAACACTGTATTACCATCAGAGGTCTGTGCTTGTTACACGACCTACTTGCGAGCATAAGCCTTCTTGCTGGTTCGTCCGTGGACTTCCAGGGCGCACTAGCCTGTTTTCATATGGCAGTTCCGGCCCGTCCTGGTTGTGGGGGTATGTGGGCCGGTGGACTGCTCCTTGCAGCTGCCTGGTGGGCCACCCTCTGGCCGGTCTAGCCTGGCCTTGTGCCGGGCTTCAGGTGTAAAAGAGCTCCCAGTACCTCATCCAGCAGGTATCGAGCGGGGTTTCTCCGCCGTCGATCGCCTGGTGCAGGTTTCTTGGCCTGCAGGGTTTTGTCGTGTCTCCGTTGGCCCTGTCTGGGGTCTGCCTGCTCCGTTCTCTGCCTTTGCAGAAGGGAGTTGCTATTTACATGTTGCATGTTCCAGTGGTACCTGTTGCTGCTACTGCACGTGTGCATTGGTACCGTGTTTCACGGTGGCGTGTCCTTGTTCCTGTGTCTGGTTGTGGAGTGGCACTTTGCTGCCGTTTTGTGCTTGGGGATTGCGTGGGGTTTTTTCTGTCCCTGCCTGATTGTCCACCCCTGGTTGTTCTCCTGGGGTTTTTGTGCTTCTGCTCTTTCTTCCTGCCTCCTCTGCAGCAGGGATGTTCTGCGTGTGTTCTTAGGCGTTGGTCAGCCTGTGTCCTGTGATGTGCTTCTTTGTCTCGGTCTATTGCAGTTGTCCCTACCCCTTGGTTCGGGTACTGTTCTGGCGGCGAACCTTCCGCCTTCTTTGGTTTCCTAGCTTGCCTTGCCTTTTTTTTTTTTTTTTTTTTGGGGTCTTGCGATGTCTCGCATCGGACCCGTCGTTTCTGAACTCCTGGCGGGCTTGCATGCTTTGGGGAGTTTTTCTGTTCGGCAGGCGTTCCATCTCCTTGTGCCGCCTGGGTTTCGGTGGTCGCGCCCGAGATCTTCCCACGGCTCCGCCTTTTTCCTGGGCTCGAAGGGGCCTTGTCGGGGCTGCTTATGTTCTGCCTCGCGGTCTCGCCTCCGGTTGGTGGTCGGGTGGTTTTGTGGTAGGTGTCCCACCTGCGTGCTTCTCTTGGCGGCAGTATGGGGTATTTTGGCGGTCCTTCCTTTTCCTGTCCTTTCTTAGGTGGTTACTCTTGTTAGCTTGGTTTACTCTCGGCTTGGTTTTCTGGTGGGGCTTGGGGGCCGTCGTCTTACCACATACTGTCGCCTCTTTTCGTGCGGTGCGGGCGGAGCCGCTTCAGCTTGCTTTCGGTCTTGGTGTTGCTTCTTCACCGTTAGTCAGCTGTCTTGTGCGTCGTTTCACCTCCGGCCTATTCGTGCGCCGCTTGCACCATCCTGGTCTCTGGTCAGCATGCTCTGTCTTCTCCTCGGTTGGTAGTGCCCCTTCGGTTCTGGTGTGTTTTTTCGTCGGCTCTTTCCTTTGGGCCTTTGCCTCTGGGGGTCGAGTCGCTGAGTTTTCTTGCTCCTTCGGTTTTAGCGTTTTGGTTGTTTGGTGGCAGCAGTCTCCATCTTTTCTGGCGCGGGGTGGGGCTGCTGCATTCTGGAGGGGTCCAGGGTCGATGACCCGGTTGATGGCAGACATAGAATGCTTCCAACCACATGGGGGTTTCTATAGGCCATTGCTCCCCTTGCCTCTCTGTGGGGGCCAGGTTCTGGCTCGTGGTCCCCGGTAGGCCCTAGAACTCCATACACATGACTGATGCCAAAGTCTGACATTAGCATATCAGCCGGTAAAGCTCCGGGGAGCCTCCGGGTCTCACCCAGAAAATGGCGTTTCATTACATTCAACAATGGGCAGAGTTTCTTTCACCCTGATGTCCCTGATACCTAACAGTAAATAGGTACCTGGGAGTTAGTCAGCTGTCACGGGCTGCTTCCTGGGGGTGGAGGCCTGGTCGAGGACCGGGCCGTGGGGACACTAAGCCCCGAAATTATCTCAAGATATCCTCAAGATAACCTTCTATTATCTTAGCATCATCAGCAAACATGTTCATATAATTCTGTATACCAACTGGTAGATCATTTATGTAGACAATAAACATCACTGGTGCAAGAACTGAACCCTGTGGTACTCCACTTGTGACATTTCTCCAGTCCGAAATATTGCCTCTGATCACTGCTCTCATTTTTCTATCAGAAAATTTTTCATTCATGTTAGAAGCTTACCTGTCACCCCTCCAATATTTTCCACCCCTCCAATATTTAATACACACACACACACACAATAAGTGTGCGTGTGTGTGTGTGTGTGTAATTACCTAAGTGTAATTACCTAAGTGTAATTACCTAAGTGTAGTTACAGGATGAGAGCTACGCTCGTGGTGTCCCGTCTTCCCAGCACTCTGTCATATAACGCTTTGAAACTACTGACGGTCTTGGCCTCCACCACCTTCTCACTTAACTTGTTCCAACCGTCTACCACTCTATTTGCGAAGGTGAATTTTCTTATATTTCTTCGGCATCTGTGTTTAGCTAGTTTAAATCTATGACCTCTTGTTCTTGAAATTCCAGGTCTCAGGAAGTCTTCCCTGTCGATTTTATCAATTCCTGTAACTATTTTGTATGTAGTGATCATATCACCTCTTTTTCTTCTGTCTTCTAGTTTTGGCATATTTAATGCTTCTAACCTCTCCTCGTAGCTCTTGCCCTTCAGTTCTGGGAGCCACTTAGTAGCATGTCTTTGCACCTTTTCCAGTTTGTTGATGTGCGTCTTAAGATATGGGCACCACACAACAGCTGCATATTCTAGCTTTGGCCTAACAAAAGTCATGAACAATTTCTTTAGTATATCGCCATCCATGTATTTAAATGCAATTCTGAAGTTAGAAAGCATAGCATAGGCTCCTTGCACAATATTCTTTATGTGGTCCTCAGGTGATAGTTTTCTATCTAGAACCACTCCTAGATCTCTTTCTTTATCAGAATTCTTTAAAGATTTCTCACATAATATATAGGTTGTGTGGGGTCTATGTTCTCCTATTCCACATTCCATAACATGACATTTATTAACATTAAATTCCATTTGCCAAGTGGTGCTCCATATACTTGTTTTGTCCAGGTCTTCTTGAAGGGCATGACAGTCATCTAAATTTCTTATCCTTCCTATTATCTTAGCATCATCAGCAAACATGTTCATATAATTCTGTATACCAACTGGTAGATCATTTATGTACACAATAAACATCACTGGTGCAAGAACTGAACCCTGTGGTACTCCACTTGTGACATTTCTCCATTCTGATACATTGCCTCTGATTACTGCCCTCATTTTTCTATGTCAGAAAATTTTTCATCCATGATAGAGGCTTACCTGTCACCCCTCCAATATTTTCCAGTTTCCAGAACAACCTCTTATGTGGAACTCTGTCGAAAGCCTTTTTTAGGTCCAGATAGATGCAGTCAACCCAACCATCTCTTTCCTGTAATATCTCTGTGGCTCGATCATAGAAACTGAGTAAATTCGATACACAGGATCTTCCAGATCGAAAACCATACTGTCTGTCTGATATTATATCATTTCTCTCTAGGTGTTCTACCCATTTAGTTTTGATTAGTTTTTCCAATACTTTCACTATTACACTTGTCAATGATACAGGTCTATAATTGAGGGGGTCTTCCCTGCTGCCACTTTTATAGATTGGAACTATGTTAGCCTGTTTCCACCCGTCTGCTACGATTCCTGTACACAGGGATGCCTGAAAGATCAGGTGAAGTGGAATGCTGAGCTCAGATGCACATTCTCTCAGAACCCATGGTGAAACGCCATCTGGGCCAGCTGCTTTGTTCTTACCGAGCTCCTTGAGCATTTTTTCCACTTCGTCTCTAGACACCTCTATGTGTTCTATGTTGTTCTCTGGAATTCTTATTGTATCTGGTTCCCTAAAGATTTCATTTTGTACAAACACACTTTGGAACTTTTCGTTTAGTGTTTCACACATTTCCTTTTCATCTTCCGTGAATCTATTTCCCATTTTCAACCTCTGAATATTATCCTTTACCTGAAATTTGTTGTTTATGAATTTATAGAATAGACCTGGTTCTGTTTTACATTTGTCCGCAATCCCTTTTTCAAAATTTCTTTCTGCCTCTCTCCTCACTGCCGTGTAGTTGTTTCTCGCATCTTTGTATCGCTGGTATGTTTGGGGGTTCGGCCTCTTCCTGTATTGATTCCATTTTTGTGTCTTTCGGTCTCTAGCCCTCTCGCAATTTCTATTGAACCAATCCTGTTTCCTAGTTCTGCATCTCTGTTTTGGTATAAATTTTTTTGTGCCTCTATCATATATTTCACAAAACTTGCCATACATCTCATTCACTTCCTTGCCTAGCATCAAGTCTGTCCAATTATACTCACTAAAAAAATTTCTAAGGTCACCATAATGTCCTCTCCTGAAGTCTGGTTTTTCAACTGCTTCAACCTCCTTATTTTCTTCCAGCTTATAACGCATTGCATACTTTATTCCCAAAAAGACATGGTCACTTTTGTGTGTGTGTGTGTGTGTGTGCGTGTGCGTGCGTGTGCGTGTGTGTGCGCGTGTGTGTGTGTGTGCGTGTGTGTGTGCGTGTGTGTGCGTGCGTGTGTGCGTGTGTGCGTGCGTGTGTACGTGCGTGCGTGCGTGTGTGCGTGCATGTGTGCGTGCGTGTGTGCTTTCGTGTGTGCATGTGTGTGTGTGCGCGCGTGTGTGTGTGTGTCATTTCAGTCTTCCTGTTAGTGCAGATGCAGAAAGATGCTAACAACCACCAGCCTGTTGCTGCAGGCCTACCTCTAGATCAAGCAGCCCAAGGTGTTACAGTATTTGCTAATTCCCATACCATGGCCACTTTCCTGCTACCATGGGAAAATATTTGTACTATTCAAATCACTTGTACTGCCCTATCTTGAATACTGCTCTGTACTCACTTTTCCCCTTCAGAGCAGGAGAGATTGCTGAAATAGAGGGAGTACAGTACAGAGAACATGTACAGCATACATAGACGTGATAAAGCATCTAAATTATTGGGACTGTCTCTAAGCTCTCCAAATGTACTCACTAGAAAGGAGATGAGAGAGAGATCAAATTATGTACACATGGAAAATACTGGAGGGCCAGGTTCCAAATCTACACAGTATAATAACAACTTACTTGAGTGAACACTATGGAAGAAAATGCAGAAAAGAACCAGTAAAGAGCAGAGGTGTCATAGGCACAATCAGAGAACACTGTGTAAACATCAGAGGTCCACAGTTGTTCAACATCCTCCCAGCGATTACGAGCGCCCCTGGTTATGAGTTTTTTAGGTTACGAGCAGGATTTGCTCAAAAAAGTTGTATCGGGATGCAAGCGCTGCCTCAGGATACGAAGGTGTTGAGACGCATACAGGCCGACCTAGCCTGTGGTGGCACAACGATCGCAGCTCAGTTCACCAGTGCCTCGCGCCCAGTGACTATCCCGCCTCAATTCTTCACCAGGATTTACAGTGTTTTGTTGGATATTTGGACATTTGAACATAAAGGTTATTATGGATCGTGGCCTCTGGATCGTGGCACAATCTCCTTCTATTTGGGAATGCATGCCTAGCATTACCGCCCAGGAGAGACAAGTCATTAACAACCTCTGTAATCAGGGCACTTAATGAATTCCCCAGAGCAGACAACCTGGTCCGCCTCCCCCCTCATGCCAAGAACACCAGCCGCAGGACGTCCAACAATAACTCATCTGAGAACCACAAAATGAGAGCATAGATCACCAGGAATATAGAAGAGGGCAATACCACAGGTACCATCAGAATCATGACCAGCGATGACACTATTGCTCCCAGGAATGCCATGACAGCAGAGGCTCTTCAAGACAAACACCCACCCAGAGCCCCAGACAGCAGCAGGGATCCCCAGGAAAACAATGCTGGCATAGAACCCTTGACTGTTCGAGAATCTGAGGTGTACAAAGCAGCCATGTCTTTCCCAACAGGTTCAGCAGGGGGCTTTACAGGCCTGAGACCCCAGCACATCAAACAAATGCTGAACCCGGTGCTTGGAGATGCTGCAAAGGACCTTCTAGTGGAACTTACCAGATTCTCCAACATGTGTTTGGCTGGCGGCATCCCTGAGGACATCAGGCCTGTCTTTTATGGAGCAGCACTCTGAGCTCTAAAGAAGAAGGATAGGAGTATCAGGCCCATTGCCGTTGGCAACACCCTCCGACGCCTCGTAGCTAAGGCTGCAGTCAGATCAGGCCCATTGCCGTTGGCAACACCCTCCGATGCCTTGTAGCTAAGGCTGCAGTCAGATCTATCAGCCAGGAAGCAGCCACCTTGCTGAAACCTCATCAGCTCGGGTTTGGGATCCCCCTAGGTTGTGAGGCTGCAGCACGTGCAGCGCGGGCTTACATTGCTGATCTCCAGGACCAGAAGGCACTAGTAAAGCTTGACTTCAAAAATGCCTTCAATCAAGTCAGACGATACTCTGTCCTCAAGGCTGTACACAACCATTACCGTCCCCTTTACCCATTCATCCGATCGTGCTACAGTGGGGACTCTAAGCTTCTTTTTGGGGAGCCTGAAATAAACTCCTGTGAAGGTGTCCAACAAGGTGACCCCTTAGCCCCCTCCTTTTCTGCCTAGCTATCAAAGACGTCACTGATAGTCTGACAAGCGAGCTAAACATATGGTACCTGGATGATGGCACTCTAGCTGGAACTCCGGAAACCATTTTGGAGGATATAAGGAAAATCCAGGAGCAGGGAGCAGCCTTAGGCCTCATTCTCAATGCATCCAAATGTGAAATAATCTCCCGCAACCCAGACATCACTGGGCAAATACAAAATGTTCTTCCAGACATTCTCGTTGTCGAGCCACCGGACTGCACTCTCCTGGGTGCCCCCATTGGCCCACGAGCAATCGAGGAGGTCCTGGCTGCAAAAATCACTGACCTAAAGAGAATGCTGGACAGGATTGACAAGATTGATGCCCATGATGCTCTCTTTCTCCTCACAAGATGCCTGTCTCTCCCTAAGTTGACCTACTTTGAGATGTTCTCCATCCTACAGCAGCCCTAAGTTAAATGTGTATGACACCCTTCTGAGGTCCATGCTGGTGAAAGTCCTGAACCTGCCATTAGACGACTCTCAGTGGGAGCAAGCAACCCTTCCTGTAAGACTCGGCGGCCTTGGTGTCCGCACAGCCTCCCAAATTGCTCTACCAGCCTTCCTTTCCTCCTCCCATGCATCGCACGACCTCGTCAGAGATATTTTACCTGCAACCCTGAGAGATTCAGCAGGAATACACGATCCTGCTTTCACTGAATGTTCAAATCAGTGGGATGTTCTTGCAGCCCCAGCAACCATTATAGAGCCAACAAAACAACACAAACAGTCCGCCTGGGACCACCCTCTAGTGGAAAAAGTAGCTGATGCCATGCTCAGCGTCGCAACATCAGACAAGGAGAAAGCCCACCTCAGAGCAGTGCGTGCCCCCCCATGCAGGAGACTTCCTCCTGGCAGTACCCATGTCAACAATGGGCACGCGCCTAGATCCAGAATCCCTTCGTGTAGCAGTGGCCCTCCGCCTTGGTGCCCCAATTCACACTGAATACAAGTGTATTTGCAACAGGGTGGAAGCAGACCAATACGGACTGCATGGGTTGCATTGCGGAAGCACAAAGGGCTGGCATGCAAAACACGAGGTCAATGACATCATCAAGAGAAGCCTCGTCTCAGCTAGGTGCCCAGCGGAGAGAGAACCTCGCATCCTAGGGGTCCAAAACCCGGATTTCCCCGCACTTCTCCCTGATGGCATCACCATATACTCATGGAAGGAGGGTAGACAGTTGGTGTGGAACTACACATGTGTATCCACCCTGGCTGACACCTATGTACACTTCGGAGCTGATCAAGCAGGTGGGGCGGCCAACCACAGGGAAACGGCTAAATCACTCAAGTACAGGCGACTGGAAGGTCAATACTTCTTTGTTCCCATAGCGTCTGAGACGCATGGCCCCTGGGGCAAGAGTGCCTTGGGATTTCTCAAGGAATTGGGTTCCAAGCTCATTGACGTCACCAGAGACCCAAGGGCTTCCAGTTTTTTGTTTCAGCGTCTCAGTGTGGCGATCCAGAGGGGAAATGCTTGCTGCGTCCTCGGTTCCTGTCCGGAAGCGGAGGAGCTTCAAGAGATCCATAACCTTTAGGCATTTGTCTTGTATGTTTTGTAACCTTTAAATACACAATAAAGGGGAGAAAAAAAAAAAAAAAGGGAAGGGGGTGGTAGGAGAGAAGCACACAGAAACTGTATTGGAGGGGACCTACATTCCCTCCAATGCGTTATGTGTGGTTTCCTCCGAGGCTATGGGTTCCCCTTCTTCCAGCCAGAGGTGGTACTCCCTTCCCTTTTGAAAAGGTTATTATATATTTCACAATGGGTCCCAAGAAAGCCAGTGGTAAGGTTCAACCTAAGAAAATAGTTGTGAGTAGAGGCAGTAGAGGATGTCCCTTCCTCATTAAGAAAATGTGTGAAGTATGGAAAGAACTGCAAATTTTTTTTGAAAAAACTCACCCAGATAAAGCTGTAGAAGGCTGTTGCATTGACCTTTTAAATGACAATGTGATGTCTTACTACAGACAAGTGTTAAAATGTAGGGAAAAACAAGTGTTTTTAGTCATTCTTAGTAAGACAAGCAAGCAGTGAGTCACAAGCAGGTCTTACTGGTATGCAGGCAAAACATGCCAGAGTGTAGAAGGTAGGGTGGGCCTCACCACAATTGAGGCAGCGAGCCTGGGAAGAAGTGCACTCCTACGTAGTGACCTTTGCCCCCACACAAAGGACAGAGAGACAGTTCCAGAGCAGCGAAGGGCACCATGCCCAAACCTCCAGCACTTATTACAGCGCCGAGGAGAGGGAATGTACTCCTGGACGGAGCACCTGGCACCAGCAAGAATGACAGAGGGCGGAAGGGTCCTACCATCAAAGGTAATCTTCACAACCCAAAGGGGCTGACGGCGACGACCACGAGGGGGACGAGTAAACGAGTCTACCTGGAAGACAGAATGGCCTTGGGCATCGAGGATATGACGAATATCTTCGTGGCAGTCCTGGAGATTCCGAACACCGGTAGAAACATGGGGTGGGAGGAGAATAGTGCCAACACTGGCATTCAACCGAGCGTTCTTGGAGACTCGAACTGGGGTCTCGCCAAAGCAGGACAAGGCGGCCAAGCGGGAGGCTGCATCCTGGTAAAGAGCAGCAACGACACGTGCACAGAGACGGGTGGGGTGGAAAGTAACAGAGGCATCTACATAATCCACAAGGTGCCTATGAAGGCAGAAATCGTCAGGAGGTGCAGATTCAAGAGGGAGGAGATCAAGGTATTTGGTCCACGAAGCAGGACCAAACAAGGCAACAAGGCTGAGGAATTCACAGAACAGATAAGCAAAATAGAGAATAGCCTTGATAATTTGGAGAACCCGATACCTGATATTATCTTCCTAGGTGACTTCAACTTGCCTAGTCTCAGGTGGAAAATAGCAAACAATAATATTATACCAGGAAATCTATCAGGACCTAACCAACCACAGATTAGAGAACTACTTAGATTCTTTGACAAATTTTCACTCAATCAGCAGATATCGGAGCCAACGAGAAATGAAAATATTCTAGATCTGGTCTTTATGAACAATGAAGACATTATCAGAGACATTACAATATCAGATACCACATATTCAGATCACAAGCTCATTGAAGTGCAAACGACCATCAATACTCAGAATAGACCTAAAACGTTGATAAAGCGAGAGGGGCTATTCAGTAAATTCAATTTTAATAATAAAAGGTTAGACTGGGAGATAATAAACAGGGAACTTACAAACATTCCATGGGGAACTGTTCTAAGTAATACAAGTCCTACAGAAGGAATAGAAAAACTGACTTCAGAAGCGTATCAAGTCTGTCTGAAACATGTTCCTTTGAGGAAAGCCAGAAAGAGATCTAATGTAGAAAGAGAACGCAGACGACACTATAAACGCAGGAAAAAAATAACGGAACTGCTTATGCAGACACGAATTTCCCGTCAAAGAAGGAATAATTTAAATAGGGAGATTGAAGAAATCGAGCGGAAATTGAAACACTCATATGAAACTGAAGAAAGGCAGTTAGAACAGAAAGCCATTCAGGAAATAAAGTAAAATCCAAAATATTTTTTCTCATATGCGAAATCAAAAGCAAAAACCACTGCCAGTATTGGACCTATTCGTACAAGTGAAGGTTCATACACGGAGGATGACAAAGAAATTAGTGAAATCCTAAAAAAGCAGTATGAGGACATGTTTAGCACTCCAATAAACAACATGAAGGTGGAAGATCCAGACAATTTCTTTATGCGGGATATTCAAACCCCTGTAAATATAACTGATATAAACACGAGCGCACTAAATTTTGAAAAAGAAATTGAAAACATGCCCATGCACTCGGCCCCAGGTCCAGACTCATGGAATTCAATATTTATAAAGAAATGCAAAGTGCCGGTAGCACAGGCACTCAGTATAGTGTGGAGGAAGAGCTTGGACACGGGGGAGATACCAGATGCACTTAAAGTAGCAGACATAGCCCCTCTACACAAGGGAGGGAGCAAAGCATTGGCAAAAATTATAGACCAGTTGCACTAAGATCGCACATCATAAAAGTATTTGAGAGAGTGATTACGAGTCAGGTCACCAATTTCATGGAGACCAATGACCTTCACAACCCAGGCCAACATGGATTTCGAGCAGGAAGATCGTGCCTCTCACAGCTACTTGAGCACTACGACAAAGTCACCGAGGCATTAGAAGAGAAACAGAATGCTGATGTGATATACACGGACTTCGCAAAGGCTTTCGATAAATGTGACCATGGCGTGATAGCACACAAAATGAAGTCAATGGGAATAACCGGTAAAGTAGGACGCTGGATACTCAGTTTTCTGTCAAACAGGATTCAGCGAGTAACTGTCAACCATATAAAATCTAGTCCAAGTGCAGTGAAAAGCTCTGTACCTCAGGGTACAGTCCTTGCACCGCTGATTTTCCTTATTCTCATATCAGATACAGACAAAAATACAAGTCACAGCTTCGTATCATCCTTTGCAGATGACACAAAAATCAGTATGAAAATTACCTCGGCTGAGGACATTGAAAAACTTCAAGCTGATATTAATAAAGTTTTCGACTGGGCATCAGAAAATAACATGATGTTTAACAGTGATAAATTCCAGGTACTCAGGTACGGTAAAAATGAGGACCTTAAACATAATACAAAGTACAAAACACAATCAAATGTACCCATAGTAGGAAAACAGCATGTAAAGGATTTTGGAATAATAATGTCTGACAACCTAACGTTTAAGGAGCATAACCAAGCAAATATTGCGACAGCCAGAAAAATGATAGGATGGATTACGAGAACTTTCAAATCCAGGGATCCCATCACAATGGTTGTACTCTTCAAGTCACTTGTGTTGTCCCGTCTTGAGTACTGCTCAGTACTCACTTCCCCCTTCAGAGCAGGAGAGATTGCTGAAATAGAGGGAATACAGAGAACATATACGGCACGCATAGACGCAATAAATCACCTAAATTATTGGGATCGTCTCAAAGCCCTCCAAATGTACTCACTAGAAAGAAGACGAGAGATATCAAATAATATACACCTGGAAGATACTGGAGGGCCAAGTACCAAATCTACACAGTAAAATAACAACGTACTGGAGTAAACGATATGGAAGAAAATGTAGAATAGAACCAGTGAAGAGCAGAGGTGCCATAGGCACAATCAGAGAACACTGTATAAGCATCAGAGGTCCGCGGTTGTTCAACGTCCTCCCAGCAAGCATAAGAAATATTGCCGGAACAACCGTGGACATTTTCAAGAGGAAACTAGATTTATTCCTCCTAGGAGTGCCGGACCAACCGGGCTGTGGTGGGTATGTGGGTCTGCGGGCCGCTCCAAGCAACAGCCTGGTGGACCAAACTCTCACAAGTCAAGCCTGGCCTCGGGCCGGGCTTGGGGAGTAGAAGAACTCCCAGAACCCCATCAACCAGGTAAGGCCTGATACGCATCAGTACGGGAAGGAATCAAGCGAGTGCGGCCGTGTCGAGGACGGCGTTGACAACCCCCAGAGAGATAGGGGTTAAAAGGAGCAGTAGTCACAACTAGAGACTGAGCCATGCCAGGGGACGAGGTAGTTACCACTGGGGGCTTGGGGCTCGACCCAACCACAGTGGAGGGAGGGGAGCAGAGGGAAGTAGTCAGAGAGGTTAAAAAAGGAGCAAGGTCGGGGCCCAACGCAGCGGGGGCTACAGGGCACGGTCTTCCAACACGGTCTGACTCGGGGGCTTGGTCGCCCACCCCACGAGCCTGAGAAGGTAAAAGAGGAACAGAATGCGACATAGATACGAAAAGAAAAGCATTCATACCCACCATGGAGCCACAATTAGAGACAGGACACCCAACAGGAAGCTATTGCCGATCATGTCGGGGCCTCCTAGGGGTGCGTTGTGAGTATACGCCCCACAAACGTAACCTTAACCCTTAAGCTGCTCAGGGGTCCTGAGGAGATTTACACCCCTATGCGCAAGAAAAAAAAATTATAAAAAAAGATTTCGTCTTCTAAAAATGTTAATTTGTGTTCCCTGAGCACAGGGGGGGGGGGGATCGTAGGCGATATATTTTGGGTGCAATAGACCGAGGCAGTGAAAGTGGGCGTTGACAGAGCGGTCGTCAGAGCCAGTCAGCGTCACCCGCTCTGACAGGTGGGAGTTGCCACAAAGATCGGAGAGCCGGTCGGCCGAGCGGACAGCACGCGGGGCTTGTGATCCTGGGTTCAATCCCAGGCGCCGGCGAGAAACAATGGGCCGAGTTTCTTTCACCCTATGCCCCTGTTACCTAGCAGTAAATTAGGTACCTGGGTGCTAGTCAGCTGTCACGGGCTGCTTCCTGGGGGTGGAGGCCTGGTCGAGGACCGGGCCGCGGGGACACTAAAAGTCCCGAAATCATCTCAAGATAACCTCAAGAAGATATTATCACTTAATTATTTCAATGTCTCCGATTGATTTTTTAGTTTTTTTGAAGTAATATTATTCAATAGTGTGTATTGTGATGTATTTATATAATAAAAGTAGTGCATAATCGCTATACTCAAAAGTATGGTTATCTTGAGATGATTTCGGGGCTTTTTAGTGTCCCCGTGGCCCGGTCCTCGACCAGGCCTCCACCCCCAGGAAGCAGCCCGTGACAGCTGACTAGCACCCAGGTACCTATTTTACTGCTAGGTAACAGGGGCATAGGGTGAAAGAAACTCTGCCCATTGTTTCTCGCGGCGCCTGGGATCGAACCCAGGACCACAAGTCCAGCGTGCTGTCCGTTCGGCCGACCGGCTCCCCTGTGCATATTGGTGTGCTTATTAGTGATTCAATTATTATGTTTATAAAACAATAAACAAATAGTTTTGCTGTTATTGCACTCTATACACACGTTATGTATATAAGTATCTGCATGTTTTGTTCACCATAACGAACCACTAAGTTGGTATTGAGAGTCGAAAAGCAACGAGGAGTGACCGTCACTCACCAGCCAGCCACTCGTTGCCACTCCCTCAACGCCTCACTCGCCCACTTTCTTCTCCCACCATCCTGTTTTATATTTTATTCACAATATACAGATGTTATATATAAGTATCTACATGTTTGGTTCACCACAACTGTACAACTAAGCTGATATAGTAGAGGCACTAAAAGACGTTGCTACACACAGTCAGCTAGTGGCTGCCTCTCGCACTCATTCAAGTTCACACACACTAAAATTTCTCCCCCAACAATACTGTTTGCAGTGCTATTACACTATATATATAGAGGTTATATATAAGTATGTATGTATGTTCACCACAACTGTACAACTAAGCTGATATAGTTAGTTCAGGCACTAAGAGTCGTTGCTACACACACAGTCAGCTGGCGGCTCCCTCACTCATTCAAGGTCACACGCACTAAACTTTCTCCTCCAACAACACCGTTTGTGGTGTTATTACACTATATATACACATTATATATAAGTATCTATATGTTGTATGCACCGTAACTGTACACCTAAGTTTGTAGTGCCCCCAAAGAGCATAGTGGCCACCATATCACAACCCTGGTCATTTTTATCACAGTCAGGGTCATCTGTAATATTGGCATCGCTAAATAATAGCAGGTATATATTTATTTTGACATTTTTCAGCGATGCTCTGGTCACAAGCTGAACAGCAATACTGTTCGCTCATGCTGCGTGCACCAGCCTTGGTTGCTTGGTTGTATTGTGGCTCTCACACATCAGAATATTACCCACGATTTAAAAATAAAATGGCGTCTGTTTACAAGATCCTGAGGAAGCTAATATGAACCCCGTGTAGCTGCGGGCCATTTGAATCATGCTTGGCACCCAATGGCGTATATATACGCCATGCGCAGTTAAAGGGTTAAGAACCGTCAGTCTGTCGAGATCAGGTTCAGTGACGAAAGTAGGATTGACAATAAAAGGTTCCCCTCGCTCTCGACGTAGGGTACTATAGTTCTACGGGTGCAAGAGTATGCCTCCTCAAGCACCCGAGAATCAAAATAGAAGAAGTCCAAAAGAATAACCAAAACAAGCAAAAGGTCGGCGGGAAACGACAAGCAGATAGGAGAAGAGGGGGGGGGGGGGGGGGACGAAACATAAGGAAAAGGTGTCCAGCAGAATTAGAGAGGACAGCAGCAGGAGCACAAGGCGACAAAAGGACAGAGAACTGCCTTAAGGAGCATCACACTCCGGCAGCCGCCCACCAAGCCCCCTCCACGGCAACAACGAGCTGGACAGGGTGGGGCATATCTTAAGAAGCACATCAACAAACTGGAAAAGGTGCAAAGACATGCTACTAAGTGGCTCCCAGAACTGAAGGGCAAGAGCTATGAGGAGAGGTTAGAGGCATTAAATATGCCAAAACTAGAAGACAGAAGAGAGGTGATATGATCACTAGGTACAAAATAGTAACATGAATTGATAAAATCGATAGGGAACATTTCTTGAGATCTGGAACTTCAAGAACACGAGGTCATAAATTTAAAGTAGCTAAACACAGATGCCGAAGAAATATAAGAAAATTCACTTTCGCAAACAGAGTGGTAGACACTTGAAACAAGTTAGGTGAGAAGGTGGTGGAGGCCAAGACCATCAGTAGTTTCAAAGCGTTATATAACAGAGTACTGGGAAGACGAGACACCACGAGCGTAGCTCTCATCCTGTAACTACACTTAGGTAATTAGACAAACAGGAAACAGCCCGTAACAGCTGTCTAACTCCCAGGTACCTATTTACTGCTCGGTATCAGGGGCATCAGAGTGAAAGAAACTCTGCCGGTGCCGGGAATCGAACCCAGGCCATGGGATTACGAGCCCCCGCACACTTTCCACTCGGCTACCACCAGACCACCAGGTCTGGGTACCCACCCACGCTGGAGGCTCACTGTTCTCATGCCCTCGCTCGAGACAGCTGTGACCTTCCCTCGAGTCAAAAAGTTTCCTCATTCTGGTTATTTTATCTCGGGTAGAGACATGTTCTTATATGCAAATATCCCTTTACAGCATTCTACTGAGATCAATTTGATACTAAATTGAAAGACGTAGCGCGAAAATTGAGGTCAGAAAGCTGAAAGGTACAGTATCCACTTAATACTTTGGCGTGCCCCGCTCACCACCCCTCAACTGTGCGATTTGGGTCCCAGCGTTTCACGGGAGCGATCGTTAATTCTGAAAAGTGTATACTCTCCAACTTTGTCACCTTAATTCTCGTCCTACGAGACTAAATTTGGTACCATTGTGTTCGCAATAGAATTCTCTACAGCACTAAATGCATATAAACTATAAATAACAAACAAAAAAACAAAAATAATAAACCTGGTCACGCTCCACTCGCCGACGAATTGAAGATGGGCCACGCGTTAACCGCGAGTGAGCGCCCAGACGCCTTCCAGCTACACTCCCAATTCCTGCCCACAAATGTTTAGTACCTGTATTTAGTATTTTAAATATAAAATAAATAAATATGTTTATTCAGGTAAGGTACATATATACAAGTGATGTTACATTAATGGATTGATATATTGATAGAGCTAGTACATACAATGCCTAAAGCCACTATTACGCAATGCGTTTCGGGCAAGAAAAACATTAATATCTAGAACTTAATACTAATTGAGCATAAAGAATAAAAAGTGTTGAAAACAAATACAAATAAAGATAAAAAAAAGGGGGAACATGACTGAAAAAGCAGCACAAATACAATAGGTTGACAAAGTGTTGATTAAAAAAAAAAATAATAATAAAATAACAGACATGGGTTGACAATAAAGGAGTGAGGTGGGTTACAGGGAATTTATTAGGTAGTGTTTAGTTTTTATCTTAAACTGGTCGAGAGAGGTACAGTCTTTAACATGGTTGGGAAGGTCATTCCACATTCTGGGTCCCTTGATTTGTAGAGCATTTCTAGTTTGATTAAGTCGTACTCTAGGAATATCAAAACTGTATTTATTTCTGGTGTGGTGCTCATGGGTTCTTTTAGTATATGCAGTATTATAGTTTAGTATTTTTTGTGTAGTAGTTGTACATCACATAAGCATTGTAGATAGCCATTTGCACAAAATAGATGGTCATTTTCTTCATCCTTTGTGAGTTTTCCTTATGAAGTGATAATATTTGATCATTTGGTCAAAGTGATCAACACCTTTCATGTTTGTATTGTAGTCACAGATTGCATTCGGCTTGTTGACAGTTACCAAACAGTCCCCAAAAAATTGAATTTAATGGCCTATATGGGGCTGTATCCAGGTCATTAAATGTATTTAGGAAGTTGTTGAAGTGTGGATAATATTTCAACATTCAGGTAACATGTATTTTATAGACCTAAAATTAAATTGTGCAATTGCGTTCCAAGTTAGTGCAGCACCGATGATTAAGCCAGCTGTTGGCTGTTGCATGGATGATGTGTGAACACGGGCTGATCAGTTCCAGATGGGTGGAAAAACCAACGTTGAATGTAATGAAAAGCCATTTCTGGGCGAGTCCCGGAGGCTCCTCAAAGCTATCCAGGCTTGATAGTTTGGCTTTCTGTGGCAATTTTTACCAGGTGGATTTGTTTTGGGGGCACGCCTACCTTTCCGAGTGCCTAACCCGGCCGATGGCAGACATGGAATGCTCCCATCCACATGGAGGTTTCCATAAGCAATTGCTCTTCGTGCCTTTTTGAGGGAGGCCAGGTGTTGCCTCGTGGTTCCCAGTAGGCAAGAACTCCAATCAAATAGATACCATGGTCTAATACACACACATCAGCCCAGTAATTTTCTCACTACTTTAAATTGTTGAGACACACACAAGTATGCTCAACAATAATAGTGTGTGTATTTCATAATTTTGTAATGTATATTTTATATCTGTTTACAGAGCACAGAGACACCACGAGCGTAGCTCTCATCCTGTAACTACACTTAGGTAATAGTAAGCTCCGGGGAGCAGCCGGGACTCCCAGAAAATGGCATTTCATTACATTCAACACTTTTTTTTTTTTTATATAGGTGGGTGGTGAGCAGCTTGGGGTTGGTGGAGTACCAGTGTCAGCCGGAGCTCTATACATGGGTGGTGATGAAACTGTTCCATACAATGGGTCAGCGGGTATTGGACCCGCTGGAGTATGCCCGTATCCTGCTGGAAAACCCTTCCATCTGGTTAATGTTGATATCGGGGCATATTCCAACCATGACACACCCCTGACTTTGGCTTGTGCAGGTGGCCACGACAAATTGGTGCAGCTTCTACTGGCTCGAGGCGCCGATATAGGTATGATTTTCGTGTGGCATGGCGGTCATTATGAATAATCATAAATTTTCTCACTACTTTAAATTGTTGAGACACACACAAGTATGCTCAACAATAATAGTGTGTGTATTTCATAATTGTGTAATGTATATTTTATATCTGTTTACAGAGCACAGAGACAAGAAGGGATTCACCCCTTTGATTGTAGCTGCTTTTGCTGGACGTGCCAAGGTAGTAGAAACTTTACTCACTGCAGGTGCGAATATTGAGGCTCGGACTAACTACTTCCAGGAGACTCCTCTCTGTATTGCATGCTCAGGAGGCAAATACAAGGTTAGCACCTCTTACTACTCAGGAGCTTGTTCATTTTAATTAACATTATTTACTAATGGCTGTAAATTCTAAATGATTTCTTCAGAATAACTTGAATCTACAGTTTTTAGTTTTGTACCCATTATTTTATTTGGGTATCAAAAGTAGATAACTACAAAAGAAATGTATTTATTCTATTTATATGTTTATTAAATTTATACTAAATACATATTAATATCCATGTTAAATACATATTAATATACATAGTAAATATATTAAAATATATTTGTTTTAAATAGGATAAATATATCTTATGTATTTATATATTTTGAGCCCTTCACCTGGGCCCAGGTGAAGGGGTTAGCTAAATACAAATTTGTCTGTTGCATTTAATAATGCTAGAAATTAATTTTGAGTGGCTTTTAAAGTTGGTGCATCTGGTTTGCAGGTGGTAGAAATTCTTCTCCAGCGAGGTGCCAATAAGGACCATAGAAGTGCAATGGACTACACTCCTCTTGCTCTGGCTGCAGCTAAGGGCTCTCTTGGCATCATTAAACTGCTGCTTAACAATGGCGCACAGGTCGACTCACGCACAGGATCCTTGCATGGTATCTCCCCACTCATGCTTGCTGCCATGTATGGTCGTGTGGCAGTGGTGAAACTACTATTAGACATGGGCTCAGACATCAATGCTCAAATAAAGTACAATTGGAACACTGCCCTTACCTTAGCTTGTTTCCGAGGTCGGTACAAAGTTGTATCACTTCTCCTTGACCACAAAGCTAATGTTGAACACCGTTCCAAGGTAGGCTATAGTCAAATGTGCTGATTACCACTGTTTTTAGCTCAAGTCACACACTGGCCTTTTCAGCATCACTGGCAGTATGAAGTAATTAGATTTTGTTCCTCATACAGTACTTACAAACACAAGCTATTGGGTAAAAATACAACTATAATTCCTCTTATTATAATAAATTATAACAAACATATGCATAGATTAATTTACAATGTGCATGGTAGAGCATTGTAATATTCTTTATATTCCTGCTAACAATGCAAAGGGATAAGTTGATTGTGCTGAAGCAGCTTTAAGATTTCAAGTGGAATTTGGCTATGATTATAATCTAGTGTGCCAGTGCTGGTAAAATTGTTAAAGGATACTTCCTATTGCAAGTGAGCAATGTAGGTTTTAGGGCCCATTTTATTTTGTGCCCCGTTTTGTAGAAATCCATAATGTCTCAATGTCAATCTTTTACTTCAAACATAAAAGCTCTTTATGTTCATAAGGTAGGTTAACATTGAACTTATTAGTGCAGCTCCTTTGCAGCAATTAACATAATTAAATATCATACTTATCAGTAACTGAACTTTGCATTTGAGTTCACTAGATATTTTTAGTTGGTTTACATTAATTTTTGTAAGGAGGTTATCTTGAGGTTATCTTGAGTTGATTTCGGGGCTTTAGTGTCCCCGCGGCCCGGTCCTTGACCAGGCCTCCACCCCCAGGAAGCAGCCCGTGACAGCTGACTAACACCCAGGTACCTATTTACTGCTAGGTAACAGGGGCATTCAGGGTGAAAGAAACTTTGCCCATTTGTTTCTGCCTCATGCGGGAATCGAACCCGCGCCACAGAATTACGAGTCCTGCGCGCTATCCACCAGGCTACGAGGCCCCCCAAGTCATATTGTGTGTAATGTACAAGATTTGATGTGTGTGGAGTGGAATCTTGCATAAATGGAAAAATTAGTTTCATATCCCTTCCACTGCACAAAAATCTGGTGCATACAAAGCTGCCATTATTCACTATATATGGCTAGATTATGAAGTTTTCATTAGTGCAAATATTAAAAAACACGTGCACATTTTGAATCAAAATCACTTTATAAGGAAAAAAAAAATCTATTTTTTCTGTGAGAGCCCCTTTAGGTCCCCGTAGCTAGACCGGGATGATGTGTATATATTAGACCGTGGCAACAGTCAATCAATGGAGTTCATAGCCTACCGGAGACCAAGAGACAGAACTTGGCCTCCCCTCAGAGAGGCACGAGGAGCCTCTCATGCCTCTCCTCTCGTGCTTCTTATACTGACCTTGCAGTTTTGGGCTACCTTACACAAACTATTTGGGTGGCCCTCCGCTAGGTCCCCCATGATGGCACATGTCGCAGCGGTTCAGCATTTTGTTTGTATGTTTGGTACTTCTGGGATCACCGGTTAGCAGTACCTTGCCTGGGCTTCCCTTAGCAGTCAGTCTTAGAGTCCTGAAAACACCCATTGGGACTCATTGGTCCAATGGATGCATCATCTGAGTCCCATCTCGCTTCATGCTCTGGAGGTCTGTCCCCTTAGGGTGACACTCACTGTTTTTGCCTCCACTATGCTGTCTGTTGGGTCAATGACACCTTTGGCCCATAGTCCTGTGAATGGTTTTCCTTGCTTGTACTCCAATTCAGCCAGTCCGCTGCTATTGATTTTGGGTTGCAGGCAGCTTAAGCATTGCATGTGAGGTTTAGGTTGCTGCAACACGCTAGGTTGGTTGCCTTTCCGGATGCCCTGAGGCTGCCCCCCTTTGGTTATAGGGATCCGGACTTGGGTGTGTTAGATGCTTCGACTTTGGTTTCATCTGTGTCCCCTGGTCCTTCCCCTGCTGTAGTTCATCCTGCTTCCGGCTTCCAAATGTCTGAAGGTAGAGAGTGGGAATGTTCAGTTCTTGAACCACTGATGTTTATTGTCTACATAAACGATCTACCAGCTGGTATACAGAATTATATGAACATGTTTGCTGATGATGCTAAGATATGGTGCTTATGGTGAAGGATAAGAAACTTAGATGATTGTCATGCCCTTCAAGATGACCTGGACAAAATAAGTATATGGAGCACCACTTGGCAAATGGAATTTAATGTTAATAAATGCCATGTTATGGAATGTGAAATAGGAAAACATAGACCCCACACAACCACACACACTGGGCAGTTGTGTGGTGCCCATATCTTAAGAAGCACATCAACAAACTGGAAAAGGTGCAAAGACATGCTACTAAGTGGCTCTCAGAACTGAAGGGCAAGAGCTACGAGGAGAGGTTAGAGGCATTAACCCTTAAAGTGCGCATCACGTCATATGACGTGTTGGACGTTGTTCCAGTCAACTGCGCATCACATCATATGACGTGTTGGAGTACTACGCAAGATTTAAACGGCCCGCGGATACACAGGGTTCACCACACCTTCATCAGGGCTCTTGTAAACAGACACCATTTTTTTTTTAAATCGTGGGCCAAACTCCAGGGTGTTATTGGCCTCAGTATTGAGTGAGCTACCAAGCCTGACGCACGCAGCAAGAGCTAACAGCACTGCTGTTCAGCTTGTGACCACAGCATCGCCTAAAAAAGCCATAATATACTTGTTCATGCTATTATGTAGCGATATTATTACAGAAGACCCCTGACTGTGATAAAACTGACCAGGGTTCTGATAATAGCAGGATTGTGGTGATATTTAGCACTGTGCTCCATGGAGGGAGGAGTAATGCTGTGGGAGGGAGGGTGGTGGCGATGTCTTCTGACTGTGTGTGGCCACCTTTTATTGACTGCACTCACCATACCAGCTTAGTGGTTCGCTATGGTGAACACAAATGTAGATACTTATATATAACGTGTGTATGGAGGGTATAAACAGCAAGAGGAGAAGGTTGGGAGCCGCCATTTTGGTGAGGGCGGTGGCGTCGTCTGCACGACGCCACCGTGCAGACGACGGTGTTGTTTACTGGTTACCACAATGGTATTTGGGTACCATACCAGTTTACTTGTACAAGTATGGTGAATAAAACAGGTAGATATTTATATATAATGTGTGTATATAGCATAATAACACCACAAACAGTATTGTTGTTGGAGAAATATTAGTGCGTCTGGCCTTGAGGGTGGCCGCCACCAGCCGACTGTGTGAGTAGCTACGTCTTTGTGCCTTTACTCACCATACAAGCTTAGATGTACAGTTATGGTGAACAAAACATGTAAATACTTATATATAACATCTGTATATAAAAGCAAAAACAGTATGGTGGGTGAGTCAGATGACTTGAGGGAGGGCGTGAGTGGCTGGCTGGTACACGGCGGTCACTCCTCGTTACTTTATGACTCATAATAGCAACTTAGTGGTTCGTTATGGTGAACAAAACATGCAGATACTTATATATAACCTGTGCTTATAGTGTAATAACCGACAAAGTATTTGTTCACTGATTGACGAACATAATTGAATCAACAATATGCACACCATATTTTTGAGTACAGCGATGATCCACTGATTTTATTATATAAATATATCAAACTACACACTATTGAATAATATTACAGCAAAAAAACTATGAAAAATCAATCAGACATTGAAATAATTAGGTAATTATCTCTTTGTGGAAACTCTGGCCTGACAGCTGGCGATCAACAGACCGCCTGGGACGCACGCTCAGTCAGCGCCTGATTTTTGCCAGAATTCCCCGCCCTATAGTGGGCAATATATGCCATTTACGATTTTTTTTATTATTTTTCCCGTGATCAATGAATACAAATTAACAGGTTAGGAAGAATTTTTTTTTTTTTTTTTCAAAATTACATGCGCCTGTGGGGAAGAAAGGATATTATACCCCTAGCATGTTAAGGGTTAAATATGCCAAAACTTGAAGACAAACGAAAAAGAGGTGATATGATCACTACATACAAAACAGTAACAGGAATCGATAAAATTGATAGGGAAGAATTCCTGAGACCCGGAACTTCAAGAACAAGAGGTCATAGATTTAAACTCGCAAAACAAAGCTGCCGGAGAAATATAAGAAATTTCACTTTTGTGAACAGAGTGGTAGACGGTTGGAACAAGTTAGGTGAGAGGTGGTGGAGGCCAAGACCGTCAGTAATTTCAAAGTGTTATAAGACAGAGTGCATTGGAAGATGGGACACCACGAGCGTAGCTCTCATCGTGTAACTACACTTAGGTAATTACACATCCACAAATCCTCCCTTCCCCAGGAAGCAGCCTGAAGCAGCTCCCAGGTACTTGTTTACTGCTAGGTGACAGGGGCATCAGGGTGATGCAGACTCTGCCCATTTGTTTTTCCTGCTGGTGTCCAAGATCGAACCCCTGTCCCTAGGTCCACGAGTCAAGAGCGCTGTCCACTCAGCCACCTTGTTAGACTGTGTGTAATTACCTAAGTGTAGTTACAGGATGAGAGCTACGCTCGTGGTGTCCCTTCTCCCACCGTCCCGTAAAAGGTGACATACCAAGTCACCTGAGTGACTTAATATGTCCCCTTAACCCTCAAACCGCTAGGGGCCCAAATGGAATTCACACCCAGAGGCGCAACAAAAAAAGAAATTCCAAAAAATTCTTTCGTCTTATAGAAGTGTTCATTTTTGTTCCCTGATCATGGAAAAAATAACAAAAAAATCATAGTTGGCATATTTTAGCCGCAATAGGGTAGGGAAGTGTGGCAAAAAAGGGGCGTTGGCAGAGCCTTCACCAGACGAGGTCTTCTCTGCCCGAGCTGTCAGACAGCAGTTGCCACAAATATATTATTACCTAATTATTTCAATGTGTCTGATTGATATTTTCTTAGTTTTTTGCAGTAATATTATTCCATACAGCGAATTGTGGTATATTTATATAATGTGTAAACCATCGCTGTACTCAATAATTGAATCACTAATATGCACACCATAATTTTATGTTAATAAAACAATAAACAAATAGTTTTGCTGTTGTTACACTATATACACAGGTTATATATAAGTAACTGCATGTTTTGTTCACCATATCGAGCTACTAAGTTGGTCTTGTGAGTCAAAAAGCAACGAGGAGTGACCGTCAAACACCAGCGAGCCACTCCCTCCCTCAACACCACCTCACTCACCCTCATTCTCCTCCCACAATACTGTTTTTGCATTTATTCACTATACACAGACGTTATATATACGTATTTACATGTTTTGTTCACCATAACTGTACATCTAAGCTTGTATGGTGAGTAAAGGCACAAAGACGTAGCTACTCTCACAGTCAGCTGATCGGCGGCCGCCCTCAAGGCCAGAGACACTAATATTTGTCCTCCAACAATATTGTTTGTGGTGTTATTACACTATATACACACATTATATATAAGTATCTACCTGTTTTATTCACCATACCTGTACAAATAAGCTGGTATGGTGCCCAAAGACCATAGTGGCCATCAAGTAAACAACATGCCAAGTCGTGCAGATGACGCTCCTCCCTCACCAAAATGGCGGCTCCCAACCTACTCCTCTCGCTGTTATCTCACACTATACACACGTTATATATAAGTATCTACATTTGTGTTCACCATAGCGAACCACTAAGCTGGTATGGTGAGTGCAGTCAATATAAGGTGACCACACACAGTCAGAAGACGACGCCACAACCCTCTCTCCACAGCCTTACTCCTCCCTCCATGGAGCACAGAGCTAAATATCACCACAATCCTGCTATTATCAGAATCCTGGTCAGTTTTTTCAGTCAGGGGGCTTCAGTAATACTATCACTGCTAAATAATAGCAGTATCATATATATTATGGCATTTATAGGCGATGCTGTGGTCACAAGCTGAACAGCGGTGCTGTGAGCTCGTGCTGCGTGTGCCAGCCTTGGTGGCTTGCTCAATACTGACGCTGTAACACCCAAGAATGTTGGCCTGGATTTTTTTTCTAGGTGGCATCTGGCAACTATCGGTCGTGGCTGTACTCTAGCTGCCCCTATCCCATGTGGGGCGTTTAAATTATAGCGCTAGACACGAAATCATATATAAATGATGTGCGCGGTTTCGGTTTTGTCACTGATATCATTTATATATGATATGCGCGGTTTGAGGGTTAAGTTTCAAAATGTCATGAAAAATGTTAATTGAAAGTTTGCTCTCCTAACCTTTCCAAGTAAGCCGGAGGACTCAAACAGAAAACGGGACAATACATCACTTTCGTGAGCCGATTTCATTTAAAATTACGTCCATTTTTGGCCGTAGCGCACATACGAGCAAAAAGCGACGGTATTTTTAAGAGGACGGGTTGGGGCAGACGTTTGTAAGTTCGTAGCTTTGGCTGCGGTTTTTGGTAATATGTTCTGGGCTGACATTCAAGCATGAGGTTATGGAGGTCGAACAAGGTCCTGGCCGCACTGTACCTTGTTAATGTTCCTGGCCCTAGTATGGCGTGTTTAGCCTTGGATCGCAGGTTCCAGCCAGTTGTCTCGACTTCAAGTTGAGAAGCAAGTTTGGACCGCCTCCCGGGTAAGTCCCTCTTGTTTTATCTTTGGGTAAATGGCTCCATGGAGCCAAAGAGACTGCTCCCAGAAAACCAGCATTGAATATAACGAAACCCGCCATTTTCTGGTTGAAACCCGGAGGCTTCCCGGCATATCTCCCTCCCTCCCCCCCTCCCCAGTTGGCTGTTTTTTTCGCGTTATTTATATTCAGCCGCTGAACTTGGGTTTGGTTGCCAGCGTGGGAGGTCTGGGGCTTCCCCTTCCCCCCTTTTGGGGAAGGGGAAGCTGTGCAGACAGTGGTGTGGCAGCTGTGGTGACGTCATGCTTGTTTGCTTGTTTTGTGTTTGGGAAGTTATCCCAATAAGTTAAATTAAAGAAGTTAAATTGCTCTCGTTTGGTTTACAATATTTAACAAGCTGTAGTTTGTTTTGGGATTCCTTCCTTTCTGGGTGCCTGACCTGGTAGATGGCAGACATAGACTACTATCCAGACATCCAACTACTTGGGGATGTCTATAGGCAATTGCTCCTCGTGCCACTTATGAGGGTCCAGGTTCTGGGTCGTTGTTCCGGCAAGCTAAGAACTCAATAGATTGACTGTTGCCACAATCTAAAATATACACATCAGCCCTGTATAGCTTCGGGGAGCTTCCGGGAATCACCCAGAAAATGGCATTTAAATACATTCAGTGTTAGTTATTTTTGGTATTTCATTCTAGTTGAGTCCCTCCACTGGAAGTGCAAAGTTATTGTAACAGAATGGGCTCTTTATTTATCAGGCCTTGCAGTGGACTATGTTCTGTTAAAGGGGACCAGTGTGCATGTGTGTGTGTATACATAAACTGTTGTGTGCATATGTGTTAAAGGAATACTCTGTTGTAGGGAGCAAGTACTGCTATTGAGGTTTTCTTGCC